>NW_026431392.1:5654-8034 GCF_001194135.2 Octopus bimaculoides
TATACAAACAGATGGGCTCGGACGTCAAATTTTGATGGTTTAAAAAGTAAAACGATAACGGAATAAAAATATAATAAAAAGTAAGCATGAACAATTTCTTGTCAAATGCAGGCGGTTTAAATGCACAAGTCTCTGTTATCCGAATGGTTAAAAAGTATCAGCAGAAAGGCACCCAGGAATCATGGCCTGAATGCGGCCCAGCCCCCTTGAAGTGTAAGAAGTTAGGGGTCGAAACACTTGCCTGATGAAGTGTTTCTTTTCTGAAAACCTGTTGTTCAGTCTTGAAAGTTTCTTACCACTACACACACACATATGCATATATATGTATATATATATATATATATACCTCGGATGTCTTAATAGAGATGGTGGATAATGGTAAGTTAATATGCGCAAACTATTCCAATTGGAAGATCTGAAACATCCCAAGACAATTTACAGTTAAATTTTATCTGAAGTAAACTTGCTTCATGTTACATTGCAGTCAAACAATGAAGAGTTTTATTTTTTAATGAAGATCAATGATTGACTTTGTTGCGTTCACAGATATCGAAATTCGCAAAAGATATTTTAAATAACCATATGAAAAACATTAGAAAATTTATTCATTCATATCTCCAGCTTTTTCTCGAATGAATCTGTCTCTTTTATGATGCTTTTACATATTACACTGTTTTTTTACGATATATTGGGTTATCTGGCGGGATTATGTATTAAAGAAACAGGCAACACACTGTTTAATGGCAGTAACAAACAAAAAGAGGGAATATTCGATGGTTTAAACACTCTTTCAAACAAATTTCGATATTCAATGGAAACTTTTTTTCAAATTGTTGCGTAATAAACCCAAGAGTAAAAAAATAATTCAATAAAATTGTTTTCATTAACAAATATTATTACTATATATATATATATATATATATATATATATATATATATATATATATATATATATATATATATATATATATAACAGCAGAGATAAAGACTAAGCAACGAAAATAACAATTACAACAATACTGTTTCAGTGAACAACAAAATATGAAGTAAATGAAAACGTGAGAATATATATTGTAAAAGAGAATTTTGCTTTAAAATATTTCGCATTACTGTTGAGGTCAGTTCTTTCTAACATTCCGCTAGGTGGCGTGCTTCAGTGACAAAAATCTTGCTCGGTGATGAAAGAATATCTGTGTAGAATATCTGCTTCTTCGACAACATTTCTGTCTGTCAATTCATTCATTTGCGCGCGCGCGCGAATATTATATATATATATATATATATATAGTTATCTTACATAATCATTTACACACCTACACACAATATAAATATATATATTCCTGACAAAAATTTAAGGCAGGGTTACACAGCGTTTGTTTAAATTATAAGCTTCCCTGTGAAAGTCTAAATAAATGTAGATGCATTATGTCATCAGAACAAGATACACACACACAAGCGCGCGCACTCGCTGAATCAAACTATTATTAAATCGTATACGGAACTCCTACAAGTTGTGCTGAGTGCCACTTCCTTTCGTTTGTCCACCCGCTCGCGTGTGTATATGTATAATCAGATGTGTATGTATATTCGTCTATTTGCATGTATGTAGGTGTGTATGGAAATAATTACCTCTGATGGTATCGAAAGACCAGTTCTATGGTTTATACGAACTTCAGATGTGGTAAGTTTTCTTGTTGGGATAAACTGTTTGGGGAGCGCTGCAGCGGTTTTCAGAGAATCTTTTGCAAGTCAGAAATATTGACGAGTTGGAGGGAGATCTTTTGGTGGGTTGGCTCTCTATGTCTTTTATATTTCACTTGTATCATAATTTGATTGTGGCCATGCTGTAGCAACACCATGAAGCCTTTATTTGAACAAATCGAACCAGCACGTATTTTACTTTTTACAGTGCCTGGTACTTCTTATGTCGGTGTACACGACATCACGTGACTGCAAAGAGTTCGAAAGGAAACAACTAAGACGACAACCGGCACCAACAGGACCTATCTACGTGTCCATCTATCTATCTATCTATCTACCTGTCTGTCTGTCTGTCTCGCCCCTTTTGTTCACTTTTACTCCTCTTCTTGCGTGGACAATACGAACTCAGAACAGCAGTAACATAAAGAGAGACGAAAGAGAGAGAGAGAGAGAGAGAGAGAGAGAGAGAGACGAGAGAGAGAGGAAGACGAGAGAGATAAGAAAGAATGATATGTGTATATGTATCCATATATTTGTGTGCATTTATAACTGTGTGTGTTTATATGTATGTACGTGTGCGTGTGTCTATGCATACATATTTATAAAGAGAGATAGACAGATAGAGAGAGAGAGAGAGAGAGTGAAGTGGTTAGACGCCAAAGAAGGAATGGCTTAGGGA
>NW_026431392.1:10163-11883 GCF_001194135.2 Octopus bimaculoides
ATATATATATATATATATATATATATACATTTATATTATATGTCATGGTTATAAACCCATAAAGCCACATAGACAAACACTAAGATATTATTCATTCTTATGGAGGCAACTCGGCAACTCTGCTAAGAAGCATAAAACGATAAAAGTGAAACCTTGTGAAGGCACAACTGGGTCGTACGGGCAAGTAAACGACATACTCCCAGCTGCTTCAACGTATAAACGTATGTTGTGTTCTCTACCGGAATGCATCTGCAACAACCGACGCTTCACAAATGGTATCTAGAATCGACACTGTGCACAGGGAAGCAGAGAATGAACTGGATGCATGCTCAGATTCATGGCCCTTCCCCACCCCCAGTCCTTTCCCTAGCAATCTTTGAAAATCGTTAGAGGCAGAGAACTGTGGAATGAATTGAAGAAGGCACACGGTCAGTCATGGGGGACGGGTTAGGGTTAGAAAGCCTTCTGGCGCAACAACTGGGTCGCAGGAACCAAGAAGAATAAGTTATCCTTTATATCTCTATTATTTGACTGTTTGCAGTCAAGGAACTGTGACCATTTTGGGGCACAGCCTCAAAGTGATTTATATGGCTGAGTATACCGGCCTCAGTACTTATTTCAGTTTAGTACACGTGTTTTAACGGTTGCCGCTAAGTTACCAAACACAGAGAAAGACAACATAAACATCACTGGACGGACACACACACGCACATCGCACCCCCCCCCCACATACTTAGCTTGCAAGTGAGATAACTACATAAAAACAACTCTTCTTTCCCCCTTTACCGAAAGTCAAACTAATACAATCCATATGTACGTCCGCATGTTGTTTCGTTATTGTTAGATTTGATGTTCGATTGTTAATGTTCAAATTTAATATTCGATTTGACTATATATTTACGGTTTTCTTTCAGTTTCCGTCAACCAAATCCACTTACAAGACTCGGAGCTATAGTATGAAACTTACCCACGCAGAAGAACTGAACCCGAAATCATGTGATCGGAAAGCAAGTTGCTTCTTATAACATAGTCATGCCTACACCTATATATATATATATATATATATATATATGTGCACACACAGAGAACATAAACAAATAGAGGTATATCAGATACCATACAACATAATACTTGATTTATGAAAATTAGCTCCGTCTCTGGTTTTAATTGCCATTTTTTAATTATGATACATCCTCATGAGGCCGCGAGAGTTTCAATAAATCAAGGATTTATGTAACATGGTATTTGGTGTGTGTGTGTAGCGAGAGAGAGAGAAAGTGAGAAAAGTAGGGAGATACAGAAAGAGGTAGATATTGGCGTCGGCATACCTTCTGTCTGCCAAATGTCTCTCGCACAAGATATTGCCTCACCTGAGGCTTTTGATTCGAGATATTGGCTAAAAACGTTACGTCGCGTAGTGGGATTGAACACAAATATACCAGTTTGCCGAGAGACCCTCTTCACTACACAATCCTGTGGTTAAGATGGTTTTACGCAAATGGAGCTGCGCCTACGCACATATCCTACAAGTAAAAATAAAATATACGGACAAAAAAAAATCCCTAAAATTTACTACACATCTTTTTTTGATTTTTATATTTTCTTTTCCTTCGAAGGTTTTTTTTTTTTTTTAACTGGAAAAGATTAATAACGATTTCGGTGAGATAATTACAGCAGATGCCAAGAGAAAATATATGTTGGGTGGGGTGGAGGGGGGAGC
>NW_026431392.1:12535-15276 GCF_001194135.2 Octopus bimaculoides
TGTTGCCGACGATGAATTCATCGGGTTTTTATGTTCGTTTCTTAAAGAAAAACCTCCAACTTTTGTTGTTGTTGTTGTTTCAGTGTCGGCAATACGCCCCCACCCCCCACCCTGAAACGGCTTGTGAGTTTCGTTTGTTTTGACCGTGTTTTAGAAGTTTGTCTGAAAATGTTTTGCTCTTTATTGTTACCAAACTGACCAAGATTCTGAGGAATTGGTCATTCCCTCATATTTTCGCCTTTCTGAATGAAATTTGCTAGTTTTTTTTTTGTTTTTTTTTTGTAGACTACCAAGTTTTTCAAATCCAAACATGGTGTCAAAAGTTTTGGCTGGATACCAGAGGGAAATGATGAATATTTGGAACAACATTCGTGATGCGATCTTCCCCACCTTAAGCCAAAATACCACTACCATTACCATTGTCGATAGAAACAACAACAACATTCTTCTATAGAACGCCAACGTCTGGAGACAGACTTGGCAGGTATTTTAACGCAAAGTCATTCATTGGGAGGAGGGCATATAACCGTATATGACATTTTAAAAATAAAGGAACCTCTGTCTAAATACTACACGAGACATCTGCCCATCAGCTTGCACCAGAGTATTTGGGAAGATAAAGACAAAGGTCACCGTTATGGAAATCAGTGGTAAGTACTTACTTTCATTGCACAATATGGATAGGTGGTCAGTACTGATGTAACATTTGGTGAAATGCGGTCGGGTAAGACTACCATGGATACACCTGCTTGTGACACTGCAAGAGCAGAAAATAATGCTAGAACTGTGTCCTGCAAAAGGTGCTGAGAAGAAAGCCCAGCATCCAAAGTAGTAGACCAAGGGACTATGTATGTGGAAGGAAGACCCCTTAAAAACTTTTCTGCACAGAAAGTCTAAAAGAGCAAAAGCGAAATCGTGAAAGTTGTCAGTACTACGGACGAGACCAAACACATGTCAGGAACTTCAAATTGCCGCAGCCATCCGACTAGTTTGCTGAGCGTCCCTGTTTAGTGCGTCCCTGGCATAGTAATGTGTTAATAAACTTGTATTATTTATGATAATGTACAGGAGCCTGTATTTTATTAAATTGTCTAAATGAATTTAATATCTGTTTAATTTAGAGGAGAACACTGACCGGTTCGGAAAAATCATTAATCCAGAAAAGCATTGGAACGAAAATATTCTACCAAATCGATGTTGCGCCTGTATATAGAATGACAGCACGAGACAAAGAAAGACAGCGGATCATGATACTCAGCCAGCTGAGTGCAGATGATTGATGATGATGATGATGATGATGATTGTTGCTCACTATATAACAATAATTGTGATATAAAAGAAATCATGAATGAAATATTTGACTCTGTTATTGTCAAACATATTCTCGTTGGAAATAAACGATAATTCGCCTCAATGTTTCTCTTTATATTATATTTCGCTTTCTACATCTCGTGATATTTATTTCAATTACTGAAACAATGAAAGCAAAATGTTACAACGCAGAATATGATTATTATTATTATTATTATTATTATTATTATTGCGAGCTGGCTGAATCGTTTGGACGCCGGGAAAAATGCTTAGCGGCATTTCGTCCGTTTTTACGTTCTGAGTTCAAATTCCTCCGAGGTCGACTTTGTCTTTCACTCTTTCAGGTTCGATAAAATCAGCCCAAGGTCATCATGATCAATAAATGCCACGAGTTGTTTATTATATATAAATGTGTGTGTGTGTGTGTGTGTGTGTGTGTGTACGTGTGTGTGTGTACGTGTGTGTGTGTGTACGTGTGTGTGTGTGTACGTGTGTGTCTGTCTGTCTGTGTGTGCTTACATGAATATATACATACATACATGTAAAAGCAGACACATCCAAACACACACACATGAAAACTCCATTTATTGTGATTTCTTTAAAAATACGTGATTACCTCTAATTATTCTCTTCGCACACAGAAAAATATTTGGAGTATGTCCGGACATGCTTGATGGTTCGTTAACAGCTCACTAGAAGCCCAATGCCTCTCATCCCTCTGCACCAGGAGTTATTCAGAGTAATCGCTATTTAAATCAAGCACTAACTATTACCCAGTAAATAGCCAAAACAATTCTTTGTGAAATTCTCTTTGTGAGCAGAACGACGAGAGAGTAGTTGTCAATCTCCTTGTTTCTCTGAGAGCAGAATATACATATATCTAGTTGTCAATCTCCTTGTTCCACACACAATCTATTGGTCAGCTCCAGGATATAACAGAGTACACTCGCTCAAGGTTCAACGCATGGGGATCGAACGCGAAGACATGCAATGTTGAGAATGAACTACTTAACTACACAGGCATACTCACGCTTATATGTATACATATATTTATTTCGCTTCCCTCTCTCCTCTCTCTAAAAGTAAAGTCAGCAACTTTCGAACACAAAAAGTGAAGACGGACGAAACGCCGGTAAGCATTTTGTCCGATACACTAACCGTTCCGCTAGTTCGCCGCATTATATGAGTGAATTGAAATAGTAATATTTATGATATTAGCTTCAAATTTTGGTATATGGCCAGTAATTTCTGGAGAAAGAGTAAGGCATTTACATCGAGCCCAGGGCTCAACTGGTACTTTATTTATCGACTCCGAAAGGAAGAAAGTCAAAGTCGACCAATGGTGACATTTGAACTCAGAATGTAAAGACGGACGGACGACGCTAACGATTTCGCTCGGCTAAAGATTCAGCCATATATATACAATATAT
>NW_026431393.1:0-1973 GCF_001194135.2 Octopus bimaculoides
GTATGTATGTATGTATGTATGTATGTATGTATGCATGTATGTTTATATGTGTATTTCCGACTTTAACATCGCTTCACAATAGCTTTGTTTATAGTTACGTTCCTGTAACTTCGCGGTTCGACAAAACAACCGATATAATAATTACCAGGTTTTAGAAAATAGATGCCGGTGTCGATTCATTCAACTAAAATTGTTGACGACGGTGCCCCAGTATGGCCCCAGTTCATTGATTGAATGAATTAAAAATATAGTTTTTCTGAATCAGTGATTCTTTCCTTGCTATGACATTCACTAAGAGTCGAGGGTGAATTGGAAAAGAAATTCCTGTTTCTTTAACTCAACTTCTGGCTTTCATTTCAATGGGAATCCGTCGTTGTTTATTGTCTAAGAATAGAATCAAAACAAAATTAAAGATAAAGGGATGTAACAAGAGTTATTTCCCTTACCCTACTCCTTATATTACCGGAAGGTATGTATCTGTGCGTGTGTTTGTGATCTAGACTTCCTATTATCGTCATGGTTTCCTGATTATATTTCATTATCCTTCTCAATGCTCGGACACAATCAAATAAGAAATCTAGAAGTTCGTCGCAATCTCTTATGTTGTATGACAGGAAAACTCTGAGGAGCGATATTACGTGATGATTCTCTGAGTAACATTGGAGTTTGGACGTTCTTCAGATATTCAGCTCACTGCTTAAGTCCGATGGAGATTTGGAAATGGTTAGTATCCGAAAAACAAGAAACAAAAAAAGAAAACAGAAGTACTGACGGCAACAATAAAAATAAAAATGTAGTTTACCAGTCGGAAAACTACATTTGTATTTGCAACTAGAAAATATCGAGAGATTTAAAAACGAAGGAAGATTATCACATTTTCTTCGTTTTACCCGATTGTCACGCCGTTAGCCGTGTTTAAAGTTATAATACATTATTGCGGATTATATAGTCCCTTAGTCACATAATTTTGTATTAATAAGCAAAAATAATGGTATGTTATATGAAAGTTTGGAGACGATGTGTGTGGGACAAACCAGTTGTAGTAGTCAGTTGTCTGTAGGACAAGCCCGTTGTAGTTCAGGTTTTCGCCCCTAGAAGCTCCATGACACGACCATCTGGATTCAGTATGCCGACCGGCGACTCCGAACCCTGGTCTACCGCCATGTGGTGCGTGTTTGACCTGTTGTGCTTCTCAGTTGATCGTAGATTTTTGAGTTTTCTGAAAAGAAGGAACAGCATGCTTCCGTGAAATTATGTTTTCTGCTGAGGAAAACGGCAGCAGAAAGAGTTGTCATGCTTCTGACAGATTACAAGGACACTGCCCTGAGGAAGACAAAAGTTTTTCATGCTTTAGGAATGGTGACATGTCGCACGAATATCAACCTCGTTCAGGGCATCCGTAGACATCCCGAACGAATGAAAACATCGTGATAATTCATGAACTGCTCTTGGTGGACAATCAATGAATAAGTGACGAACTTGTTGATATGTGTGGTGTATCCATGAAAACTTGTCAACCAATTTTGAGAGACGAATTGCGAATAAAATGCGTTGCATCAAAATTTTGCTCACGGAAGATCGAACGTAATCGCGAACGAATGTGTGTCGTAAATTGAATGAGTAATTGGATATTGATTTGAATATTTTTATTTTTTAAGGTCATAACTGGTAACGAAAACAGGTGCTACGAAATTTGCAGATGTTGAAGAAGCGACGAAAAAACGATGGAGGCGCGAAATGGTATCCTTCTGAAGAGTTCTAGCACTGCTTCGTAAAGTGGAAAACTCGTCAGGACAGATGCTTTCAAATAGAGAAAACTTTGAAGGTGATTATACCGGTTTGTTTTGTATATATTGAGGGACAGTCGTGGCTGTGGGGTTAGAAGCATTGCTTAACACTCTAGGCAAGTGCCTTCACGCATAGCCTTGAGCAGACTAAAGCCTTCTGAGTGGATTTGATAGACGGGACCTGAA
>NW_026431394.1:0-242 GCF_001194135.2 Octopus bimaculoides
ATCTATGTATGTATGTATATGTAGGTATGTATGCCTCAAATTATGACACTAGCATAGTGTATATATGCAGATGTAATTCCCTTCTCACACATGGAAGCACACGCATGCCAGGGCACTCGAACTATATAATGCACACATAAATACATACGTATGCATATATACAGACGTATACCTACATACATACATACATACATACATACATACACACATGCATTTATTTAAATATATGTATATGCGTGCGT
>NW_026431395.1:0-612 GCF_001194135.2 Octopus bimaculoides
CATGTGGTTGGTAAGCAAACTACTTACCACACAGCCACTCCTGCGCCTCTGTATGTATATATATATGTATATATTATATATGATTAAATAAATATATAATATATATATCTTATATATATAAGACTAGCTGAGATACTCGGTGTTGTCCGTGTTACATGCAATTGAAGAATGAGACTTTTCTGTTATATTTTCTTTAAGGAACTGGAATACCTATGGTTCGAATTTCATCAAAATTGCACATGAGGGTTCTTTCCCTCTTTACACACCCTAAAAAAATTCTAATCATGACACATTTATCCCATACTATTGATCTTTATGCACATATTCCAAAATTCCAGTCTTCTGGAACCTATAAAAAGGATTTTGCTCATGCAAAATGGAATTCATGGAGCTCTAAAATGTGGGAATGAAGGCCCCTATTGGGGGTGGGGGTGTTAATGTCAACCAGAGAAGTTGAATTGTTGGGAATGTTTTTAAACTTGGGTCTTTTAGTATGCCTGTATATATGTGAGAGTTTAGTTTCACTTTAATAGTTTCAGTATGAAATTGAAAGTATGTGACGTTACAGTAGCGACATGTTATTGTTTCACTTTTGACAGGTAATACTGAAAT
>NW_026431396.1:0-898 GCF_001194135.2 Octopus bimaculoides
GTAATCAGGAAAGCAAATGTCAAAGAGTGTGTGATTTGCTGAATGCACTCATCACACCAAAGGAGATTCCAAGAATAGTTGGAGTGCCCATAAAGACTGTTTATAATGTAAAGAATAGAATGGCTATGAGCAAAACTATTACGAGGAAGTCTGGAAGTGGAGGAATCAACAAAAAAACGTACCAAATCTTTTATTAAAGCTCTCAAATCCAAAATCCTAGACAATGCAACCGATTCCATGAGCAAAATGGCAATTGAACTTGAGGTAGACAACAAGACTATTCGAAATGCAGTAAAATATGATTTGAGGTTAAAATCGTACATAACAACACCAAAACACTTGTTGACAACAGATATGAAGGAAAAGAGATTGGAAAGGTGCAAAAAAATTATTACATGGTTCAAGAAAAATTCCTCCATTGTAACGTTTTTTTCAGATGAAAAGATCTTCACTTTCGAAGCTGTTCTGAAGTGCAGAAATGACAGATTTATCACAAAACCGATAGCGGAGATTAAGGGGACATTCAAAACAAAACATCCTGCTCAAGTTATGGTTTTTGGTGTTGTGGCTTCCGATGGAAAGAAAATGCCTATAAAATTCTACAAAGCTGATGAAAAGATCAATGTTAATACTTACTACAAGACTCTGAGATACCAGGTATTGCAATGGCTTAAAGCAAACTACCGAGATGGTAATTATGTATGGACACAGGATGGTGCTCCAGCTCACACAGCTAGAAAAATACAACATTTCTGCAAATCCAACTTCAGCAATTTTTTGGAATCATGTTTATGGCCGTCTTCTAGCCCAGATCTAAACCCTCTGGATAATGCTATTTGGGGCGTTTTAGAATATCATCATCATCATCATCATCGTTTAACGTCCGCTTTCCATGCTA
>NW_026431397.1:0-200 GCF_001194135.2 Octopus bimaculoides
TGATTACTTGTAGCACTAACAACAAAGTTTGAGAAATATGTCAAAGAAATCGTAATTGACATGAGAACAGAGCAAGCCCCAAAAACTGCTTTGTTGGGGACAGCTAAGGTTTTGAGATTGGTACTTAGAAACAACCAAGTACCAAAGTTTATAACGTGTGGAAAGAGACCCTGTGAGACCTCTGGAAGCAGGCTGCTGTC
>NW_026431398.1:0-317 GCF_001194135.2 Octopus bimaculoides
TTCGTCCATTTCCAAGACATCACTCTCGACTTGAAAACTGGTTTAAACCTCCTCTGTCTAAAACCAAACGAACAAAAAGCATACATCAATAAAGATTCCAACCGCCCTCCTACAACCAATTACAAATATAGTAGCAAATATAAGGCGAAGAATATTTATACAAACTTCTCAAAGAGAAATATTCAACAAACAAATAGAAATTGTTGATGGGTGTGTTTACGTGATTGTGTACGTAAGGGTATGTGCATGTGTACTAGTGTGTATACATATAATATAAGTATAAAGGCGCCCACGCCCACGCCCACACACATACATAT
>NW_026431399.1:0-331 GCF_001194135.2 Octopus bimaculoides
GTGTGTGTGTGTGTGTGTGTGTGTGTGTGTGTGTGTGCGCGCGCCCGTGCGTGTTCACATAATCTTTGGCGAGGAATCAGTGCCAGCTCAGGGAGGAATGCTAATTGGGAAAGGCTGGCGTCTTCTTCAGAAAGAGAGATTCATATCTCGTCAATTTATTGTTATGAAACCAAAGCTAAAATATGACGAAGTTTGGATTTAGGGAGGTTTTATACTGAAATGCAAATAGAGCTGTGTGTTTCGGTGCGCTTTAATAAGCTACCTTGTAGCTATGTGTGTCAGTGTATGTATGTATGTATGTGTGTATGTATGTATGTATGTATGTACGTAT
>NW_026431400.1:0-507 GCF_001194135.2 Octopus bimaculoides
GGATGTATGAAAACTGTTAAGAAATGAAGTGAGCATCACAAGAAGTGGAAAATGAATGTGTAGAAGTCCCGGAGCGGAGATGAGCTGGAAGCAAAACTATGGTTTAGAAGATTCAGAGACAGCACACAAAAGAGGAGATGGTAGAGATATGGGAGGAGTATGAAAGAGTAAAACAGATGGGGATAAATAATTGCCAAGACATCCAAATTGAAGGAAATAAGGAGTTAAACCTGGCAAAGGAAGACAACAGCTGTGGCAGTAGTCTAATTGGAATGCAACAATCAAGTCAGAATTATAAACAAAAGGTGAAACACTCACAAGACTCTGTCTCTTTTAGCATTAATATCATCTACAATCTAACAAGTGTTACAAAAAGAATGACTATATGGATGGTAAATGCTGTTCAAACAATGTAATAAGTGTATATTATATATAGTTACAAAAAAGGATTTGTGTATTCAAGTCATATTCTATTTCTGTTTGTATGTTTTGTATAAACACCAACAT
>NW_026431401.1:0-269 GCF_001194135.2 Octopus bimaculoides
ATCGACATGAGTGATGATACCTCTTTCCACATGCACATTACCAGGATGGCGACAAAGTGCAGGCGACTGGCTGGATGGATCATGAGAACATTCAGAACCAGAGATAAGGAAACCATTCGTCCTCAGCTGCCTGGATTACTGCTTACAGCTGTGGTCACCCACCAGTGTGAAATTAACAGCAGACCTTGAAGCAATCCAGAGAAAATTCACAACGAAGATTGTCTCTTTGCAACTGCGCAGATACTGGGAAAGGCTGAAACAGCTAAGAC
>NW_026431402.1:0-513 GCF_001194135.2 Octopus bimaculoides
TTTTAAAAAATGAGCCCTGGAGTTGATTTGTTTGACTAAAACCCTTCAAGGTAGTTCCCCAGCATAGCTGCAGTCAAATGACTGAAACAAGTAAAAGATAAAAGATTATTTGTAAGAATCTCAGAAAAAATGCTTGGCATTATTTGTTCTCACTTTTATGCTCAAAGTTCAGATCCTGCCGAGGTCTACTTTGCCTTTCATCCTTTTCAGCTCAATAAAATAAGGTACAAATCAAAGTCACAAACTGAGATCAATGTAATCAACTAAACCCCTTCTTCAAACTTCAGGCCTTCTGCCTATGTTAGAAACAATTATTATCAACTTAATCATCATCATTATCACCTTTATCTCAGTTTATAATTTTTAAAGTCTCTCTATTTATTAATTGCCACAGATTTCAATAAAAGAAATATCAATTGTATAACAAAGAACACAATTATTGTGAGTTCACAACTAGTGTATTTTTTCATGATTAAAGTTGGGATGTAGAGAGTGATGTTTTACACAACATCT
>NW_026431403.1:0-430 GCF_001194135.2 Octopus bimaculoides
GCATACACACATACACACACACACACACACAAACACACACACACACTCACTCACACATACGTAGGTTAGCGCATTAAGCACGTATAAACATACGCATGTGCGCACTCACACATTATGCGCGCTTACACACTGTCATATATATATACACACACACACACATACGCGCATATATATGTATATACACGGGCGCATATCTATGCACGTATACGTCTCATATGCATACACACATACACACGTAGACATGCATATACACATAGACACATACATACATTCATACATACAAAACATATATGCATACATATATACATGCATACTTGGATGCATACACAGATACATACATACACTAATACATACATATACATACATTTATGTATATATGTACTCACACATACATACATACATACATACATACATACATACATTCATACAT
>NW_026431404.1:0-291 GCF_001194135.2 Octopus bimaculoides
ATATATATACACATATATATACATACATATATATATACATACAAATATACATATATATATACATACAAATATACATATATATACATATATGCATACATATATACATACATATATACATATATATATACATATATATATACATATATATATACATATATATACACATATATATATATATACATATATATACACACATATATATACATATATATGTATACACACATATATATACATATATATGTACATACACATATATATACATATATATATACATATATATATATACATATA
>NW_026431405.1:0-588 GCF_001194135.2 Octopus bimaculoides
TGTAATATGTCCATTTTGCAAGGCCCTCAAGTAGGTTGGAGAATCCAGTGACCTATGCTTTCTCAAATGGAAAGGTTCACTTGCCTGACCTGCAAAACACTCCCCACCCTTTCCCCTTTACCCCCTGGTCAACACCCTGATTCGCACTTAAAACTGCCTTCCAGATGACAAGTTTCTGTCATAAATCCCTTCACAAAGACTTCTTATATGACAACGTCCAAAATTCAGGATAGGCTCTATTCTTCCTGTCAACAATGCTGAACACCGATTCCTTAAAATTTACTTCATGGGAGAACCCACTGTCAAACCCAACCATACTATTTTACAACAACACAAACATTGCAGTCAAAAGGATACAAAAATGGAACAAAGTTGGAATATTTGTTGAGCCTAGGTCAGCAGTGGTTGAGCTGAATTAGTCTACACAACTAGAAATTAGGCCAAATTGTGTGTATATAAAGTTATCTGTAAAAGTGTAAGTGATTTACCTGTCAGTTGTTTCCAAAAGTTTGGTAACAATACCATCAAAATAATACGAAAGACAATACATTTCAGGCTCGACATTCTCTTCAGCAGTATCCGCAGCTA
>NW_026431406.1:0-208 GCF_001194135.2 Octopus bimaculoides
ATATATATATAAATAAATATATATAAATAAATATATATATATATATATATTAATATATATATATAAATAAATATAAATAACTAAATAAAAAGATAAAGAAATATATATATAAAAAATATATATATATAAATAAATAAATAAATATATAAATAAATAACTATATATACTTATAAATAAAATATATATAAAGAAAAAAAGTATATATATA
>NW_026431407.1:0-536 GCF_001194135.2 Octopus bimaculoides
AAAGACGTCACACGACTCTACGGCAACGTGTCATCAGATGAAAGGATGAGCCTATATGAGCAGAAGACCATGCATGGATGTGTTAGTTGGAAGCTCAGAGATGAGAGTAACATTGATCATCAAAGCAGTTTATCATGGACCAATAACTGGATTGTTGACTCCCACTTTGAAGGGTGTGCGTTTGCAATCCTGGAACAAGAAATATCAACCAAATACCCGATGCACAAAAGGGACAGAAATGCAGGAAAAGTAGTAAAATGTGACAACCGATGCAGACTTTGTGGGGTTCACACTGAAGATATCATCCACACCATAAACAGATGTCTGAAAATGTCATCGCGGTATTATCTACCAATGAGGCATGATGTTGTAGCTAGGACACTCTATAATGAAATCCGTTGGAAGGACAACCCCGAGGACAGAGAAATAAGAACCCACAGAAGAAGACATAGCCACTCATAATAAAAGAAAGATGTACTGGTGGAATGTACCAGTGAAGACCTCAGTAAAATGTAAGCACAACAGTCCTGACATAA
>NW_026431408.1:0-608 GCF_001194135.2 Octopus bimaculoides
TGCCTGAGCTGTGTGTCTTTCTGTCTGTGTTTGTCCTCCGCTACCGCTTGACAACGGGTACTAGTGTGTTTACGTCCTCGTAACTTAGAGGCTCGGCAAAACGTACCAACAGAATAAGTCCCAGGTTTTAAAATTAATACGTACTGGTGTTGATCCACCACCACCATCACCACCACCACTACTGTTGCTGCTGCTGCTGCTGCTGCTGTAAGTGCTACTGATGATGATGATGAAAATTTCAAAGTGAGCCCTATGCAGTTCCTTTCAGCATTAGCTGTAAATTTTATTATTGCTCTGTATACAATTGCTTTCGCAAAAAACTGTCTCAAACGGCCAAGACGGAATATCATTAGAGTTCCGTGTACGTTGTTAGAAATGATGGAGATTGACGAGATGTGTGAAGATAACTTATGTAAGGTTTATCTTACATAACTAATGGAAACACGTGTATTTAAATGCTTTCGAAATATTAACATTTGCTTTTGTCGTTTTAATTATCCGCGCGACTCTTTTCCATAACAATCTAGCTTGTCCTTGCTTTGGTAATATGGTTTTATACAGCAAGAATATAGGAATGGGATATTTAACTGGACTTCGAATCGAAAAAT
>NW_026431409.1:0-799 GCF_001194135.2 Octopus bimaculoides
CTGGAACCCTCGACGTCGTAAGCGACGGAGTGCCAACAACAACAACACATTAAAATCCCTTTTTCTCAGAGAAGTTTCATGTGGAACACAATATGTATCTTTCACGGAGTCCTGCGGCGATGGGTGTTGTGGAATATGAACTGTCCAGCGTGCTGCATGAAGTTATTGAAGAGGTTGCCAATGACAAGGGAACATCCAAGAAGTGCTATTTACGTTCAGAAAGTGATCGTATTCGCACACCACTCGACATCTCACGTTTACGTAATTATGTTGGTTAATTAGCTAATTAGATGTCGTTAATTACCCGATAACAAAAAAAAGAAAAAAACATTGAAAAAGCAATCTGTCTGGTTTTTGGTTTTACTCTTTGCGATCTGAGATATAAATAATACAGTTTTACTTTTTGACAATTCGGGAGCAAGACTAGTGCATGAAATGGCGACTTTAATAAGCTGTTACATAAAATCATTTAGAGCATTTCGTTCTGGTTTTATGTAGTGGTCCCATCAGCATGCCTAAGTCCACCGTGGCGTTTATACTCGCAACTTTTAAAACATTAAGAAGTTGTCCGAATTTATATGGACTGCTCACCACACCATAACAAAATAACATGGTAGCGTTGTCTTTGAGTTAGCATCCTAGAAAAAAATGTATATATATACGTACGTATGTCTTTGATATTATACACAAATATATAGATAAATAGATACATAGATGGATAGATAGATTGTCGGATAGAAACATAGATATGTGTGTGTGTGCAGAAACATACATATATACATACATGCACACATACACA
>NW_026431410.1:0-361 GCF_001194135.2 Octopus bimaculoides
TCCTCAGTCAAATCGTCCAACCCATGCCAGCGTGGAAAGCGGATGTTAAACGATGATGATGGTGATGATATATATAGAAATATATGTAGTAAATCCAGAAAAAAAATACAAGAAAAAACATGAGGATGTGGTACATGTAAAGTATTAGCAGACGCTCAGGGAAGGAAAGAAAGATGGCTTAATGTTTCAAGCAATGCTCTTCTTCAGAAACAGAGTAAAGTCCAATAGAAAGGAAGATAGAGGAAGAAAATCGCCGATTTACATGTGGTTACTTTGTATGTATATATATATATGTATGTATATATAGATGTATATACATGTATATACATGTATATGTATATACATGTATATGTATATACAT
>NW_026431411.1:0-410 GCF_001194135.2 Octopus bimaculoides
GTGTCCTCTCACTATGAGTTTTAATTATTATAGGAATAGGGGAGCTGCTAGTCTTTTCTAATCTTGTTAGTCAAAGCCAGCTCTCAGGGTCTTTCAAAGTGCTGTGATCCACATATAATGCTCAACTCCAGCAGTGGTATAGTATCGATTTTGATGACTCTAGATAATTCACAGTATGAGAACATCTACATTTATCGCCTGTGATATCTGTTCCGTGAGAACAACTATAGATGGCCATGAAAGTGCTGCTCATATTGGCAACAAATGGGGAGAAATGGAAGTACAAATTCTGTTCATGAGAGTATGAAAAAGTTCTATCACATCCAAAATATGTAGTAGCAGTACAAATTATTCACTGCAGTTTATAGGGAGATTAGTCATTACAGATATTGAAGAAAATTCTGTTGCAG
>NW_026431412.1:0-287 GCF_001194135.2 Octopus bimaculoides
GTATGTGTGTGTGTGAGTGTGTGTGACAGAAAGAGAGAGAGAGAGAGAGAGAGAGAGATTATTTCGTCGTTGTTGTTATTGTTGCTGTATGTGTTGTAAGATGACGTTAGAGACAGGAAAGAAATCCGAGGGCATAATGAAGCAATAATGTGAGTGAAAGATTATTGGAGACAGAGAGAGACAGAAAAACATAGACAGGGAGAGAAACAGAGACAGAGAGGGGAATTGAAGAAGAAGAGGAAGGAGGAGGAAAAGGATGAGGAAGGGAAGAAGAATATATATATATA
>NW_026431413.1:0-263 GCF_001194135.2 Octopus bimaculoides
TATAAATATATATATATAAATGAAAAATGTAAGAAAAAATGAAGCAACACACACCGAATTTGTATTAACAAATAAATTTATACCAGAGTAAGTATATAAATATGAAACAAGGGGCAAAAAAAAAAAGTATTAGAATACTAGAGGTAGAATAATATGCTTTATTATTAAAGCTGCAAAAACATCACAAAAGACTGCTACTCAGAGTTTCATGTTCCTGTTCGTCGGACAGTTGGGATTGAGAGTCATATATATCATCATCATCA
>NW_026431414.1:0-371 GCF_001194135.2 Octopus bimaculoides
CGTAGGTAGGTAGGTATGTATGCATGTGTGTATGTGTGTATATGTATGTATGTCTATATTTATGTGTGTGTATGTACGTGCGTATGTGAGTGTGTGCGTGTGCATGTGCATGTATATATAACCTGAATAAAACTTTTCTGTATTCAAAATATATCATGACTGATTTTCATGTTTCATTCGATCGTTTCGTTCCCTATATTGATCTAATTAGAGTCAGGAGGAAATTTACTAACATTTGTAATTACTTTTCTTATGTTCACTTCCAAGTATTACATTTCTGCCCCAAAAAACCCTAGAAGTATATGAATTTTCTAAAGGAAAGCAGGGTTATTTCCCTTCTTCGGCGTTCGACAGCTGATGACCTTGGTGAG
>NW_026431415.1:0-426 GCF_001194135.2 Octopus bimaculoides
ATTAGATAGATAGATAAATATACATACACATACAAACACACACGTGTCTGATCATAAAAGCATATTTATATATACATATGAACGTTTCTATTTGCATTGCAGATGTGCAACATCTCGTAGTTTCTATTTGACGTTGCTTTTGCTATTGATGTTGCAGTATATGTTTTAAATATATGCGAGGAACAAATCAGGGCCGACCTGAAGTTTACGTCGGCAAATTTGTTTTTATTCTTGAAGTTTGTCTAGCAAGGGAGGAAATGAAATGTGTTATTTTGTACTGGTTGACCTGATATATAATTCTGGCAGTACTCGCATTCAATAATTGATTACATAAATTTGTCTTCCTACGCCCACGTTTCCCCCACCCCTTAAACGCCGAAACACATAATTCTATCTATCTATCTATCTATCTATCTATCTATCTAT
>NW_026431416.1:0-806 GCF_001194135.2 Octopus bimaculoides
TATATGTATATATATACATATATACATATACATACATAAGCACATACATCTACACACATGCATACATACACGCGCAAACACACACATATATATATACACACATATCCACACATACACACATATATGTATATATATAAAAACATAAACATATATATGCACATAAACATACATGCATCCAACCAAGCACATATACACACATGTTTATATATATTTTTTTATTAATAATAACAACAAATATATATATACAAAAATCTATACAAACACATCGACAGTATTTATATACGTACTAAGGAGTGTATACTATTGCGTTTGAGTCTCTATGTAAATACATGTAACAACACATACATAAATATATATGTGTGTGCGAATGTATGTGTATGAGTGTTCGTATATACACGTGTATATGTGTGTGTGTGTATACATTCATGTTTTTTATGAAACTATGTGTTTGTATAGATTTTTGTATATGTATATTTGTTGTTATTATTAATAAAAAAATATATATAAACATGTGTGTATATGTGCTTGGTTGGATGCATGTATGTTTATGTGCATATATATGTGTAGTAACGCTGTGCGCATGCGTAGTCTCACGCATGCGTGGAATTCAACAACCAAGCTTTCCCGCTTCATTCTGTCTCTTTCTTGCTGGCCAGCGATTGAGCAAGGATGTGTTTAGTTGTCTCTCTCCATCTTTCGAACTTACGCTAGACAGCTCGCTCACATCTACATACCAACGTCCCAACAAACATGCTCACACACACAGAAGACGTAACAACAAACAAGAGCTAATGATGTATATATTA
>NW_026431417.1:0-214 GCF_001194135.2 Octopus bimaculoides
GTAACTGCAAAATGTGTAGAGATGGAGAAGAAACAATAATTTATATTGTCTCTGGAATATTCACAGACACGACAAAGTTGGGACCTATATACACTGTAAGCTATACCAATACTATGGAATAACAACAGAAAAAAGATGGTACAGGCAGACTCCAGAAAAGGTCGCAGAAAATGAGACAGCAACCATACTCTGGGATATGCCAATACACACAGAT
>NW_026431418.1:0-240 GCF_001194135.2 Octopus bimaculoides
TTATAATTAAACATCTAAAATTCATACCTTAAAAAGACAGTGGATTGTTTAAAATACTATGGAAAGTGGAAAAAATTTACTCTTTAATTGCTTCTCATTTAAATTTATTTATTATAAAATATTCAGGTATTATACTCTGTGAGTCAGAATAAGTCTTATTGTTATCTGATGACATTACAAACTTATATGAAAATGACAATAATGTGCAAGCAGTTGTTAAGCAATAGCATTACATAGAAA
>NW_026431419.1:0-275 GCF_001194135.2 Octopus bimaculoides
ATGCAGTTGATAGTTTCATAGAGTATATGGGTCGTACATTTTACTGACTAGGTAATGAAATGTACCACGTTTTCCATTCCCCAAGAAGTTGTTACTGCTTTCAAAAATATTAAAATCGATGTACATATGCTAGCATCTTTGCTATAGCCAACTCTATCGCGTCTACTGTCGAGATTGACAAACCAGACATTGGTCTAGCCCCCGCGATTAAGGGGCCCCATGTTAAGATCAAAGTACGAGGGTCAGTCAAAAAGTAATGCCATTTTGTTTAAGAC
>NW_026431420.1:0-205 GCF_001194135.2 Octopus bimaculoides
TATATATATATATATACATATACGACAGACT
Organism: Octopus bimaculoides; assembly: GCF_001194135.2. NCBI lineage: Eukaryota > Metazoa > Mollusca > Cephalopoda > Octopoda > Octopodidae > Octopus > Octopus bimaculoides. The sequence continues at coordinate 32 of NW_026431420.1, forward strand.
TAAAAGCAGTTCCCTTCCACTAAATTCGGTATAATAGAAAACATCCGATACACTGCACAGTTGAACTGACCTCGAAACCATATGGAAGGAAACCTCTTAATCACACAGCCTTATACAAATATGCCTGTACGTGTAAACCTACTTATGTATGTGTGTGTGTGTAGAAATATATAT
>NW_026431421.1:0-291 GCF_001194135.2 Octopus bimaculoides
GAGGAAATGTGTACGGAGATGATTGAAAGAATACGTGTGTTTCTTTTCGCTCTTGGCGAAACATATCGAACATCGACTTTAGAATGACTGATTGATAAAACTATATAAAAAGTCTTCTTCGTCAATCTATTCTTTGTTTAGTACTTGTCGTTGTTGTTGCTGTAGCATCAGCATTGTTTGTTAATTGGTCCGTGTATATGTAGATGTGTGTGTATGTACGTAGTTAGCTATACGCACACATACACACACACACACACACCCACGTATATATATATATATATATATATATAT
>NW_026431422.1:0-227 GCF_001194135.2 Octopus bimaculoides
TATATATACATGTATACATATATATATATTTACATCCATATAAATATGTTATATAAACATGCGTATATATACATATATATGCAAATGTATATTTATCTACACATATATATAGGTATAAATGTGTATGTGTGCGTATATATATATAGAGAGTGTTGTGAGAAAGAGAGATAGAGAGACAGATAGACAGATTTGGATGAATGGATGGATATATATGTATGTATGTATGT
>NW_026431423.1:0-435 GCF_001194135.2 Octopus bimaculoides
TCATCTTTCCTCCATAGGACATCTATTCTGTTTTCACAGACCATGAAGTTATGAAGTTTTGTAACAGCACGTCCACTACCATTGATGGAAAAGGAAGATGCCGTATTCACTTGCGAATGTTTTACACATCCTTACATGACTGCCTAAGACATTGTTACAATTATGAGAACAATAAAACAGCCTTTTCAGGGCCACCTCACATTCTATTGTTACCCCTTTCTCAGAGTGTTGCAATGCTCTTGGCAGGGCTTTCTGTCCAGTTGCAAATCGATTGGTTGATCGTCAACTTATAGCAATCTTTCCATCAATAATCATAACTGAGTGGAATATTCAACACTACTTTAAAACAATTAAGCCCCAAGCAACGCCGGGCACTTCTGCTAGGAACGAAATCGAAATCGTGATGGCACCTGTGCCCAGCGTTGCCTTTCTGGC
>NW_026431424.1:0-295 GCF_001194135.2 Octopus bimaculoides
CATATATACTATGCATCATATGTGTGTGTCTATGTATGTATACACAGACGTACACACATTCACATATATATATGCATCCATATATATATTTGCGTGTGTATATGTGTGCATATTTCTAAGATATATATATATGCATATTTCATGTATATATGTATATGCATGTATTAATCCATAGATACATGTAACATACACCCATATGTATATACATACACACACACAACACACACACACACAAATATACATACATATACATATACGTATATATATATATGTGTGTGCGTCTGTGTGTGTGTGT
>NW_026431424.1:305-630 GCF_001194135.2 Octopus bimaculoides
GTGTCTACATACATATATACATGTATAGCATATTTATAAATGTATTTATAAGTATATAAATATATACATATATGTATAGTATTAAACATATATTCATCTATATGTGTGTGTGTACGTATGTATATATATATATACATATGTGTATGTAGATATATACGTGCATGTATATACACACGCATACACATCCGCAACGACACGCTCAGATACACACATACATATCTCTTTGTATGCAACACATATCTTCTTTTTTCCTCCCTCTCTCCTTCTCCCTCACTCTCTCCCTCTCTGTCGCTCTCTCTCTCAATCACTCACTCATTTGTCTTCA
>NW_026431424.1:2222-2344 GCF_001194135.2 Octopus bimaculoides
TTATTATTATTGAGTGAGAGACCAGTGCATGCCATCAAAGTGACACTGGGTACAGATATACAGTGATACAGTGGTACAGATATACGAAGCCCAGTATACCCATCATGACTACCCGTCTGATA
>NW_026431424.1:2354-2462 GCF_001194135.2 Octopus bimaculoides
TACCCGTCTGATAAGGGTACACCAGGCACATGCATCGTAACCATATGTGCGTGACATGGTGATCTCATATCAAGATAAACAAAGCACATTACTACTAGGTCCGGTCTG
>NW_026431424.1:2472-2748 GCF_001194135.2 Octopus bimaculoides
TGATCTCATATCAAGATAAACAAAGCACATTACTACTAGGTCCGGTCTGTTATGTTCTAGCACTGGATCTGTTTGGATTGGGAAATCCCAGAGGATTTTCCTAGTCTCCGACTCTGCCACTATCTGTGGTGTGTCCTCATACCACGTCTTGCCCCCACTTTTCGCACAGTTTCCAATGTAGCACTTTCGCTACTTCGTCGTGTCACCACAACTTGTAATGATTTGGGGCAAGTCTATGGTATTCGTTCGTGATATTATTATTATTATTATTATTAT
>NW_026431425.1:0-256 GCF_001194135.2 Octopus bimaculoides
AAATGTGCAACAAGGTGGAAAAGAGAGTACTCAAATACCAGAGGTAGAGTCATGATGGTATTAAGGAATGTGCAAAAAAAAAGGTGGGGGACCTCACATTGCAAAAGTTAATGCTTATTTCACAGTAAATATTAAAAAAGTACCTTCAGAATGATCATTTCAAAAACGTGACGTTACTTTCCAAACTACTATATATATATCCATCCACCCATCCATCCATCCATATATATATATATATATATATATATATATATAT
>NW_026431427.1:0-237 GCF_001194135.2 Octopus bimaculoides
CAGCTGGATGCCCTTCCTAACGCCAACCACTCAGAGATGTGTGTGTGTGTATGTGTGTGATTGGCTTCTTTCAGTTTCCATTTACCAAATCCACTTACAAAGCCTTGATTAATCTGAGGTTATAGCAAAAGGCACTTGCCTAAGGTACTACACAGTGGGACTAAACCAGGAACCATGTGCTTTGAAAGCAAGTATCTTAACCATACAGTCACGTCTATTGTATGAGTAAATATATAT
>NW_026431428.1:0-1214 GCF_001194135.2 Octopus bimaculoides
TCTGTACATGTAAGCATACATATGTATGTATATGTATATATGCATGTGCGTGTGTGTGTGTGTGTGTGTTTCTGATTTATATATACGTGCATACACAACCTTCATTCAAAACAAACATACACAAACACACCTCCCTCACGCACCCCAGATTTGCTATTTTCCCATGAACTTTCTCCTATCGTCCTTCAGCTAATCACACCGCTGGGTTTTCGGTTGCCATTCTTCATTTCTGTTGAGTTCCACTAAACGCTCGTAGCCAATATCATGGCTGAATATTAACAACGGGCAAACAAAGAGAAATCATAGAATAATTCAAAAGTCTTTAATTGCTGAAATTTAATCATTAGAAATTTATTAAATTTATTGATTCATTTCTGCGAATAACTGCGCGTTTATTATGAGTGGATGTGTAGGCGGCGAGCTTGGCAGAAACGTTAGTACGCCGGGCGAAATGCTAAGCGGTATTTCGTCCGTCTTTACGTTCTGAGTTCAAATTCCGCCGAGGTCGACTTTGCCTTTCATCCTTTCGGGGTCGATAAATTAACTACCAGTTACGTACTGGGGTCGATTTAATCGACTGGCTCCTTCCCCCTAAATTTCAGGCCTTGTGCGTGTACTAGAAAGGATTATGTGTGGATGTGTGTGAAGGCACTTGGAACAGTGGTTAGAGAGTTGCACTCGCAATCGCAAAAACTCAGTTTCGATCCCTAGATTGGCTGCGCATTGTGCTCTTCACCTAAACACTTCATCGCCCATTGCTCTTGTTCAACGGTTTTCAAACTGTGGGTCGCGACCCTTCAGTGGGTCGCGAGATAGACAAAATGGGTCGCGACAAAAAAGTGTGAGATGCAGTATATGGGGATCGGACAACAAACGTAAGCCAGTGTCAACGGTGGTTCCAGAAATTCCGAGCCGGAAACTACAGCCTAGAAGAAAAACGACCATCTTTGGTTTCAAGACGATAGGTATTCTTCCATCAGGAATGCTCGGCCACATACAGCAAAGATGAAATTCCAGAGGCTGGAGCAGTTTGAATTGGAAACGAAGCCCCACCCACAATATTCGCCGGACATTGCTCCATCTGATTATCCGTTATTCCGCAGCCTTCAAAATCATTTGGACGGAAAATGTATGAATTCTGTAGATGAGGTGAGAACAGTAGTAGAGGAGTATTTTTCGTCACGGACAAGTGAATTTTGCAAGTCTACCAGATA
>NW_026431429.1:0-250 GCF_001194135.2 Octopus bimaculoides
GTGACCTTCTATAAATGTATGATCAATAGAGTTTACATGTATACGTATAGGTATACGAGTATATATATATAAAACTATGCAGATACTGTTGTATGTACGCATACGTATGTATATATCTATATCTATATATATATGTATCTATGTATATATGTATACATATATATATAAGATCTTACATATACATACATACATACATAAATACATACATATATACATACATACAGAAATACATAGATACATTACATCATAC
>NW_026431430.1:0-443 GCF_001194135.2 Octopus bimaculoides
ACACATACATGTACACACATACACATACATATACATATATGCATACACACACACAGGCACATATATACACATATATGCACACATGCACACACATACATACATATACACACATATACATATATATATCCATATACACACACACACATATATATATCCGTATGTATATCAATATATACATGTTCAAACAGATACAAATGCATAACAACATATCGATGGTATCAGATAAATACAAAACAGCATATGCCCATGTATACAAGCACTTACATGCATATACACAAATATATAGTTATTCATATATACACATATATGTACATTTATAAATGGATATAAATGAGTACAGATATACACACTTGATAAAATTTTCTAAACACATATTTAGAATAGTGTGCACATGATAGAACACTCTCACATCTTTCATTAAGCAATTTCTTCTTAGATGTTAA
>NW_026431431.1:0-232 GCF_001194135.2 Octopus bimaculoides
ACGACAGACTTCTTTCAGCTTCCGTCTACCAAATCCACTCACAAGGCTTTTGTCGGACCGACGCTATAGCAGAAAACATTTGCCCAAGGTGCCACGCAGTGGAACTGAACCCGGAACCAAGTGGCGCGTAAGCAAGCTACTTACCACACTGCCACTCATACACCTATATTCTATAATTTCTACACTTAATAGTTCATATTTACATGTATGAGCACCTGGTCCACAAATTTCA
>NW_026431432.1:0-1272 GCF_001194135.2 Octopus bimaculoides
TGTATATAAATGAAGGCATATCTTTCCCATGTATTTTTATTTGCTTTCTCAATCATGTACGCATTCAACATTAGATTTCCTGCAAATATTTCTTGATTCAAAACATTGAAACCTGAAAAATTTCAAAGCAGGTGTATTCGTTTGCATGTTTCTCTATTTCTTTCGTTTTCTTTAATTCTCTCCTGTGTTTACGTATCATGTTCTCCCTCATTGAGATATACGTAAAACGGGTGTGAATTATCTTACATTACTTGATGAATTCTAGAGATTAATATATTTATTACTCAAACGCTTAAATAAATATATGGCACTTAACTAGTTTCTATTAATCAATAGAATACAGATAATAGGCCAAAATCTCTCACATTTTACTAATATGTATTGATGCATGCATATATATATTTATACCATAAGTGTATATATCTACTATATATGTGGGGAATTCTGCCTTTGGGCGTGTTTGTGGAGTTGTAAGCTAACTCCTCCTACATGGTTTTATCGATTTTGATGAAAATTGAGTTGCGAGAAATTCATTTATGGAAACCCCACGGCATACTCAAATTGTTGAAAAAGTCGATCATAGGGCCCCTTGAAGGGATCTTTATATATATTTAATATATTTTATTTTTAAACCAAGGGAAATAACCCATTCATTTTTTAAAATTAATTGGTAAAAATTATATTGAGCATCCTTATTTCTTAGTATTTGAACTGTTAGAGTTATTTTCGCGATTTATCTAGTACAACCTTTAAACATTTAAATATTATTTTCCTAAACAATAGATCCACTTATGTCAGTGGAATATACCGACACTAGCGCCCCTAAGAGTAATATTCTCTGGGAACGCACAAAAGCCGTTTTCAGAGTTATTTACTTTAAAGTGTCAATATCTGATATTTGATTAGCCTCTTATTACGTAACATGGTTCACGGTTTTAGTATACAACACTTATTAGTATGTTCTATATACTCTAGAAATGCATTAAAGCCCTTTTCGGGGCTACTTTATTTGAATTATTACTATTGGGTAACTAGTTTCTTGTTATCAAATAACTGACTTCACAATTTGCATATTCTTAACTTATTGCGAATTCCTAGAAACAAGATCCTGTGTAATAACAGGTATTCTGTGTAAATGCACAAAAACCGTTTTAAAGTCTACATACTTTGTATTGTTGCTATTGGATTAGCGAAACAGTTATGAGAACAGAACCAAAGGATAACCCCCGCTTTCCCACGAATTAATGGGTACGTTATCTAGCATATATATAT
>NW_026431433.1:0-127 GCF_001194135.2 Octopus bimaculoides
CCTAAATAAATAGCTGCAAAAGATACAACAATGAGAAATAAATGCAACAATATTAACCATAATATAAAAGATGTGTCCTGTAGGTTGTTATAAATATAACGAACTTTATCAATAGAGAAATAAAGAA
>NW_026431433.1:137-420 GCF_001194135.2 Octopus bimaculoides
GAAATAAAGAAACATGAAAAATATAAGACATTGTTTTCTATTGACAAAAATAACAAAGAATTTGAATTAAACGAGATTTTTAAAGAAAATTAATTGAAAATTATACTTGAGAAAATATACGGTAAACGAGGGCAGGAGATGTTTTGTGAAGGCAAAAGTATATCAGAACCACAAGAATTAACATAGACCTCCAACAGAGAAAGCATATGATCCATCCATTTCCCCTGCTCAATATTCTTGGAAGGGTTGTGGGAATAGAGTCCTCAGGCACCCCCTCCATAGG
>NW_026431433.1:648-786 GCF_001194135.2 Octopus bimaculoides
CTCCCAGATCTCTGAACTATACATCCTATTGAGTAACATTACTCCAGAGAGGAATCCCATATATCTGTCTTATTCTGGTAGATTTCAGATCTGATATTCAAAGGGTCATGAAAGTAATGTCTCTTTGTGCAAAAGAAT
>NW_026431433.1:948-1055 GCF_001194135.2 Octopus bimaculoides
GAGCCTATTCAGTTATTCTTATGTCAGTCTCAATCAGAGATGCCACCTCCAGTTTGGCTGGACTTCTCAAGGTTCGTTTTCTGGTAAATTCCCTCAAAGGAATTCTC
>NW_026431433.1:1236-1370 GCF_001194135.2 Octopus bimaculoides
TAAAGATGCTTTGTTTTAGATGTTAACTTTGGTATTTGTCCTTCATTACAACAGCCTAACACTGGACCTAAAGAAGATGTAAACCAAATTCACTCACTTGCTTACCCTTAAACAGCATATTTTAGTTCCCTCTT
>NW_026431433.1:1380-1510 GCF_001194135.2 Octopus bimaculoides
AAATTCACTCACTTGCTTACCCTTAAACAGCATATTTTAGTTCCCTCTTCCAAAAGACAATATTAAACGCCATTTGTATTTTCTAGTTTATCCATTATTACCAACCATGCTAACCTCAGTGGATATTTTA
>NW_026431433.1:1520-1680 GCF_001194135.2 Octopus bimaculoides
AGTTTATCCATTATTACCAACCATGCTAACCTCAGTGGATATTTTATGAAATATCAGTAATATCGTAAGTAAAATTATCATACATATAGGTGCAGGAGTGGCTGTGTGGGAAGTAGCTTGCTTACCGACCACATGGTTCTGGGTTCAGTCCCACTGCGTG
>NW_026431433.1:1766-1910 GCF_001194135.2 Octopus bimaculoides
GGATTTGGAAGACGGAAACTGAAAGAAGCCCATCGTATATATGTATATGTTCGTGTGTCTGTGTTTGTCCCCCCAATTTTGCTTGACAACCGAGGCTGGTGTGTTTACGTCCCAGTAACTTAGCGGTTCAGCAAAAGAGACCGA
>NW_026431433.1:1920-2024 GCF_001194135.2 Octopus bimaculoides
AGTACTAGGCTTACAAAGAATAAGTCTTGGGGTCGATTTGCACGACTAAAAGGCGGTGCCCCAGCATGGCTGCAATCCAATGACTGAAACAAGTAAAAGAGTAA
>NW_026431433.1:2034-2264 GCF_001194135.2 Octopus bimaculoides
GTGCCCCAGCATGGCTGCAATCCAATGACTGAAACAAGTAAAAGAGTAAAGAGTATAGAGATAACCTATCAATTGGAAATTAGGAATGTAACCTGTCCTCCTTCATTCTGACAAATAAAATAAATGAGGTGAAAGTAAAATATATAGAAATCAAATATACTCACCCACTTGCCACCAATTACTTCCTAACCTCTTGGCCACTCTCAGAAGATCCTTCTCCTTCAGCTCTG
>NW_026431433.1:2274-3464 GCF_001194135.2 Octopus bimaculoides
AGAAGATCCTTCTCCTTCAGCTCTGAACTCCCTGAAATAAATATTTCCAACTTTTATAATTTATTGTAAAACTTATTTATCTCTATAAATATTCTGTATTTTATTATTGTGTGACATTGTTATCATCAGTGGTTAGCTAGTGACCCCTCGGGTTTAGCTCTGTATTTTTATACTTTCCATTGTGGGACCATGTAATAGCTCAAGATTTAGGCCCACAACAAAATAGACTAACTTTCCGAAACCTTGTTTCTCTTTAACAGAGACATCCTACATAATCTAACAATGTTGCAATTATTTCATTTATGAGAATGTTTTTCCTCATAGTTCTATCTCTCCAAATCTATGACATGTGATTGTCCTCTGAACGCTAGGCTTCACTAACCACCATTCATCTCATCTTCTGCTTAATTCCATATCATCCAAGGATCACAAATGCATGACACACCACTTCAAGTAGGATAAACATAATACCTGATCTCTTTGCTGTTGGTAATCTTCAATTTTATCATCCCACATCCCAGTTCACCGGGTCATTATCTGGTGCAGGGAATATTTTAAGACTCCTTAATGAAACGGCTTTTTCAAGGTGAGCAATGATCAGTTCTCCACAGGTAAAACAGAAAGTATTATAAGGTGTCCTAAAACACTGTGCACTTACACAAAACCTCATTAAATACACGTACCTGGACATCTACACATTATTGCAGTGAAGACATCTGAAATGGTACAAAATAACTGATACTCAAAAATATATAAGAAAGACGATAATACAGATTAAACTGCAAGCGCCAAATCTTTTATTTTCCAAAATGTTTGGCATAGTCATTTCTTTTAACCCACCTTCGTTTTGTGCCATGATCTCAATGCCTTTACTCTTATTGGAAAATTAGGTAGTGTACCATCGTCGTAATGGTTTTTCAGGTTTCTTCTGCTATTTTGACCTTCACAAATGACGGGCTGCATTACTCATTTGCATTAAACCACATTCTTGGCCAAGTTACTTAGTATACCCAGTTAATTCAGAACTATTTGCATATCCTTTTATTTATTGTTCTGCAATCCATTAATGTCTTCTCAAGTGTTTTCTCTTGAGCCATTTCTTCTGACCAATCTGCTCATTTAAGTAACATCTCCATAACAAACACAAACCAAACGACTGATATTTTACAAACTACAGCAATTCCCGATTC
>NW_026431433.1:3474-4193 GCF_001194135.2 Octopus bimaculoides
ACACAAACCAAACGACTGATATTTTACAAACTACAGCAATTCCCGATTCAAAATGATACCAGTCTGTTGTGAAAGTTTTCCTTATGAACTGCATATTGAAATTGTTATAGCAGCTCCTTAATCTTTTCTCATATATAAAACAAGTCCACTCCATCCATCAGCAATTTGTTTGGTAGAGAACCATAAACCAGATCCAATCATACAACATTCAATCCCTTTTATTCTTCTTTCACATCCTAGATTGAAAACACATGTTCCACACAGCCAGGAATGCCAGAAGATTCCAGTCTTCGAGATACTTTTAGTCCCATAGCCATTATTCTGTAGATTTGCAGGTGATCTCTTTGTGAGTAGAACCTTGTAAATCTTGCCCGCTATATTCAAGGTTGAAATTAGTCCGAACTAATTAATCGGTATTTAATTGCTGGTTTCGATGGACATTTCAAACTGCCTATGAATGAGAATCATTGGTTTTGCTTTGGATCTTCTGCATATATCCATCCCGTTCATCTTTATTGCATTTTAGCTTTCTGTTCTCAGTATCTGCAAGCAACATTTCCTTGTATAAGTTAAAGAGGAGCGTTTAATTTTGTTGAGGACACGACAATTTTTCTAGTGATTTTGGAGCAAAATTGTGCCCAAGGCCCTTTATAAAGTGGTTGATGTTAGGAAAGGTACATCACCATAGAAAAGCTGGAATGTTTAAGTGAGATGTGTTC
>NW_026431433.1:4203-4461 GCF_001194135.2 Octopus bimaculoides
AAAGGTACATCACCATAGAAAAGCTGGAATGTTTAAGTGAGATGTGTTCCTCATCCAATCAAGGCAGATAGTAATTGATAATAAGAACTGACATGGATAGTGATCATCCATCCAATCAATAGGAGCATGGAAATCAGATGATAAATGATGAGGGTCATGTTTCTTGCAGTCAGTGTCTATCTTAAAGAGAGAGAAAGGGAGAGAGAGAACGGTTGTCTCAACCACAAACCTAAGTCTTTTACATGGATAAAGACAATA
>NW_026431433.1:4471-5413 GCF_001194135.2 Octopus bimaculoides
AGATGTAATGAATAATTTATTATCAGTGAAAAAAAGGCAGGGTGTTCACATAAGGAACACATTTCATTGTAAATCTGTCGCATTATGAGAGATGTCTGCCTAAATAGCAACAGCAGCAATAACCTGTCAGTAGTCCTCTGTTTCAAAATACAATATTAATTCTATTGTCTTTTAAATTATCCATTTTCCGAACCATGCTAACCCCGTCGGATATTTTGTGAACTTCCATTGATATCAAAATGTCTAATAGAAGTATTATACAGCTAATATTTTTTCAGATGTAAATTAGGAATGGCTCTTGTCCTCAGTCATTCTGATATACTAAAAATGCTCAGGTGAAGGTTAAATCTGAAGAAATCCATGCGGTACTGTTATTTTATACTCACCAACTGGCTGTGATGTTGTCAAAACCTCCTTCACAGAAGTTGGAGTCTCTGAAATGAATATTTTCAAGTTTTACATTTTATAGTATCATTTCATTATAGTTATTGATATTCAACACTTTATTGTTGTGGGAAGGGCATCCAGTTGTAAAAACTAGTTCGTAGGGATGTGGTTGTGTACCCAAGTAAAAGATATGTTTATATTGAGGGTAACAAGGTGTAAAATATTAGATGAGGGTACCAGATAATGCTATGACATTTTCAGACAGACAAGTTTAAGAGAGTTAATGAATGGTAGCTAATTAATTATCATGTTAATGCGGCATACAAATACTAGTTATCAATATATATTGTATAAAATCTGTATAAAGAACATGTGACATTTGTTACAATTAATATGGTTGTGTCTCAGCACAGTTGATATTATGGTAGTTTCATGAGAAACCATAGAAAAATGTTACCATTTCCAGTACCAAATACTTACGATGAATTCTTTTCTTGATCAAATAACAATGACCAGGTTCCATGATCTAATTTCAACATAACTATCAAGTTGGAA
>NW_026431433.1:5423-5554 GCF_001194135.2 Octopus bimaculoides
CAATGACCAGGTTCCATGATCTAATTTCAACATAACTATCAAGTTGGAAGTAAAACCAAAATGTAAAAGACTGAAAAAGGTGTCTCTCTTACAATTGAAACCATCTCAAAGTTGCCAACAATTGTCAGTAT
>NW_026431433.1:5564-6063 GCF_001194135.2 Octopus bimaculoides
TCTCTCTTACAATTGAAACCATCTCAAAGTTGCCAACAATTGTCAGTATAAGGATGTCTATATGGATAGTAAACGTTATTCAAACATTGTAACAAGTGATAATTATATATAATTAGAAAGGTGTTGTGAGCTCAAGTCACACTGGAATCTCATACGTTCATTCCTTTCCATATATTGTATATGTTAACATCAATGAACGTGTTTTCACAATCAATATTCTTATACTGAGCTAATATGTTATACCAAACAGGAAACTACTGTAACAATCTAAGACAATGAATTATGATGAACTACTGGAAGACAGCATCATCCTCATCAACATTCAATGTTTGTTTTCCATGTTGGAATGGCTTGGATAACTTGACAGGAGCTGGAAAGCCAGACAACTACACCAGGCCCCAGATGGTTTCTTTGGCACGGTTTTCTACAGCAGGACACTCTTACTGATGCCAAACACCTCACAGAGTGTACGTGACCCTTTTTATACAGCACAAATACT
>NW_026431433.1:6098-6740 GCF_001194135.2 Octopus bimaculoides
CCCCCCAAACCCATTTAAGACAAAGATCTCACAACCGGGAGAGTCGGGGTATTGCAAATTTCTCTCCCCGCATCCTGATTCTTTTGTCATCACATTCCCTTCTCACCTCTTGAAAATGTCATCAGCTCCAGTGAACCAACACATCATGGAGTAGTGAGGACCGTCTAATTATATGGAATGTAACACAACTTGATTACTACTTGTGCTATAATTAAGTGCTCCCACTACACACTAGGAAGTGGTTGGTGAATGAAAGTTGACACCACAAGTTTGAGAGGGACGTTTGATATTGTTGAGAACTTGATGATCATTTCTAACGATTGTGCTACAATAAAATATACCCAGGACCCTTTATAAAGTGGGTGGGGTTAGAAAGGGTCTACCACCTCAGAAAAGCTGCAATGTTTAAGTGAGATGTTTTCCTCAACCAATGATGGTTGGGAGTAATTCCAGATACAACTGACTTGGACAGTGATGACCCACCCAGTGCATGGGAGCATGGAGAGTAGATGAGAGAGAATGAGGATGACATCATTTATTGCATTGAAACTTGTAACCAGCATCATTTCTGAAAGGAGAGAGAGAGATATCGAGTGAATGAGTGAGGACGATGAGATGACAGACAGGGTGAATATTCCCCTT
>NW_026431433.1:6750-7250 GCF_001194135.2 Octopus bimaculoides
GTGAATGAGTGAGGACGATGAGATGACAGACAGGGTGAATATTCCCCTTAAGGGGAAAGAACCGTTTCAGTGTTTATATTTTATTTTTGTATTGTTTCCAAATGCTAAGAGACCTTACTTCCTACGAGTGAATGAGTAACTGATGTTTCTATAAACTATATTTATTGGATATTCGTGTTGTCGTAGAAGAATAGATTCCTTTATAGCTAACCATTCAAATAAAATGTAGTGGAACTTGTTCTCCGTCATCCTATTGACCAAAATAGCTCAGTGAAAGCGGAAATTTATAGAAATCAATTAGGTGCTGCTATTTTATACTCACCACCTGGCTCTGCTACTGACTGGACCCCTTGTTCTTCAATGTTTGTATTTTCTGAAATAAATATTTCCAAGGATATGCTTTATAATAAAATTTCTTTAATGCCAATCAATATTATATTATTGTAAAACATTCATATAAGCAAAAGTCAACATTGACCGTCCCAAATCTCCTCAGTCTG
>NW_026431433.1:7260-7503 GCF_001194135.2 Octopus bimaculoides
TTCATATAAGCAAAAGTCAACATTGACCGTCCCAAATCTCCTCAGTCTGTTAGGATATCCTACGTAATCTAACAATGTTGCAAATTCTCTAATTTAATTATCACATGATAACACTATCTCTTAGTTTAGTTTTCCCTTTCTTATATCTATGCTAAATTCATGACATATTGTCCTCTCACCTCAATACTTCACTATCCAAATTTTCTCATCTTCTACACAGTTCCAATGTCATCCACGTTGATC
>NW_026431433.1:7514-8483 GCF_001194135.2 Octopus bimaculoides
AACCACAAACACATGACACACCATTTCAACTAAGATAAACATGCACCTTCTCTCTTTTTTTTAAAGTTTGCTGCTGATAATCTTTAATTTTAATTGCTCGTGTCACAGTTCATCAGAATGCCATCTGATTCAGGAAATATTAGAAGATATTTCAATGCCAATCATCTTCCTTGATAAGCAGCCTTTTTCAGGTGAGCAATAATTAGTTCTACCCAGGTGGAACAGAACGTGATATCAAGTATCCTAAAACACAGTACACGTGTAGAAAACAATGTTAACTACATATAACTGTTCATCGAAAACATTATTGAAAAAGAAAAATATCTGAAATTATACATAAAACATTGTTCTCCAGAATACATAAACAATATGGTGTTATTGATCAAATTGTTGTTTCGATTCATCTGTTGTTGTTAACCCAACCTCAGCTTGTGCCATGATCTCACTGCCTTAACACTTATCAGTCAACAAGGAAGCATACCACCATCTTTATCTTTTCGCTTGTCTTCAAATTTTGGCTTAGTTTCTCCTGTGATTCTGACCTTCATTTGTTTCTGCTGACCTTCGACAAATGAGAGACGGCATTATTTATTTTCCTTTAAACCACATACTCGAACAAGTAATTACTTAATCCAGTCTACCCAGCACTAATCGTATATCCTTTCAGTCTGTTGTTAATAGTGTTATGTCATCCATTAATTCCTTTGAAGTTGATTTCACTCGACTCTTTTCTTCTGATCAATTTGCTGATCTAAGTAACATCTCCATAACAATCTTAAACCAAATGACTGATATTTTGAAAACTACAGCAATTTCAGTTTCAAAACAATGTCCGTTTGTTTTGAAGGTTTCTCTCCTGAACCATATTTTGAAATTGTTATAGCAGCTCCTTGTCAGATCCTTAAACTTCTCTCATATGTAACAGATGTACATTGCTTCCGTCAATAATTCATATGGTACTAAACCATA
>NW_026431433.1:8493-8686 GCF_001194135.2 Octopus bimaculoides
AACAGATGTACATTGCTTCCGTCAATAATTCATATGGTACTAAACCATAAGCATTAACCAGATCAAACCATACAACATTCAAAATCCCTTTTATTCGCCTTTCTGTCTTGCATTCACCCCCAATTGAAAATGCATGTTCTACACACCCAACAATGTCAGGCATTTCAATTGTCTGGGCACTTTTAGTCCCATG
>NW_026431433.1:8696-9505 GCF_001194135.2 Octopus bimaculoides
TGTTTGCAGATAAGAAGTTGGTCTGAACTGGTCAGTCTGTTCGGCTTCAGATTCCTTTGATAAGTAAATTCCTTCAGCCTTGCACCAATCATCGACCATCTCACCTTTATGCCACCATTCTCAAAGAAGTAAACAAAGCTTATAACATAATTCAGTACAATACTTGTAGACCTTCTATGTTACATCATCACCTCCTGGGGCACTCTTTGTTCTTGCCTTCTTCACTCAGCTAAATACTTGTTTCTTGCTGAAATTACCAAGATGAAATATTTGATTGCTGCTCTCCTTTGTAATTTCAAACTGTCCATGATTAGGAATGGTTGATTTCGTTTTGGGTCAGTGTAGGTGTCCGGTATACACCCATCAATTTCATCTTTATCACATCTTAGCCTTCTGCACTTAGCATCTGCAAACAATGTCCTAGTAAACTAATCAGGGTACTTAAGGAGCTGCTCCATAATCTGTTTCTTCTCCTTTCTTCCTTGCATAAGTTAGAGATGAACGTTTGATCTTCTTGAGGACATGACAGTCTCTTTTAATGCTTTTGGCACAATAAAATGTCCTCAAGACACTTTATGAAGCGGTTGGTGTTAGGAAGGGCAGGCCACCATAGAAAAGCTGGAATGTTTCAGACACGTTCCTCAAACAATCAAGATGAGCAGTAACATCGAATAAAAACTGACTTGAACAGTGATGACCCACTCAGTGCATGGGAGCATGGAGAGCAGATGAGAAATGATTAAGGTGATATCCTTTATTGTATTGAGACTTGTAACCAGCATCTTTCTTGATGGGAGGGAGAGAAACAG
>NW_026431433.1:9515-10243 GCF_001194135.2 Octopus bimaculoides
GAGAGAGAGAGAGAGTGAGTACAATGAATATTCACCTTAAAAGGAGAGAACCGTTTCAGTGTTTATATTTTATTTTTCTATAGTTTCCAAATCTTGAGAGACCTTTCTTTCTATCTTCCTACGAGTGAATGAGAAACTGCTGTTTCCATAAAGTATATTTATTGGATATTCGTGTTGATGAAGAGGAATAGATTTTCTTTATAGTTAAGCATTCAAATAAAATGTAGCAGTGGAACCTGTTCTCGGTCATTCTATTAACCAAAATAGCTCAGCGAAAGCTGAAATTGATAGAAATCAATTAGGTACTGTTATTCTATACTCACTACCTGCCTCTACTACTCTCTGGACCTCTTTATCTTGAAATGAATATTTCCAAGGATATAATCTATACTAAAATTCTTTAATGAACATCGATGTTGTATAATTGTGAAATATTCTTATAAGAAATTGTCAAGATTAACTGTCCCAAATCTCCTCACTCCGTTGGTAACGAAGGGCTTCTCCCTAAGAGTGGAAAGCAGATTGTATGAGACTTGTGTACGGACAGATATACAACACAATAAAGAAAAAATAGGCTTTGAACATAGAAGACATGCAAAGGGTTGGAGACAAATGAAACCCGCATGCTCCACTGGATGTACAACATCAGTGTTCAGGTAAGTCACAGTGTAAATGTCTTAAGAGAAAATCTGGGTATAAGAGTCATCTGATGTAGTGTACAGAAGAGA
>NW_026431433.1:10253-10513 GCF_001194135.2 Octopus bimaculoides
AAGAGAAAATCTGGGTATAAGAGTCATCTGATGTAGTGTACAGAAGAGAAATCTTTGATAGTATGGTTTATATGATTCATACGGATGAGGTCATCAGCATAAAGGGAGGCGGATCTCTAAATGTGGAGAGAACCTCAGGAAGAGGAAGACTGAGGAAGACATGGGGCAAAGGAATGAGAAATGATCTTCAGATGCTGAGCTTCACACGAGAGATGACTAAAACGACTGTGACAACCAGCAATTTTCTGTGCTTGAAAAGA
>NW_026431434.1:0-234 GCF_001194135.2 Octopus bimaculoides
GGTAATATGAGGTAAAGTTAAGTAAAGTGGAATTTTGATAAAATTTTAAAAATAATAAAAATGAATAAAAATAAATAAAAAACAAAACAAAATCAAAGAAATAGAGAAAAAGAACAAAATTCTAAAAGAAAAAAATAAATGAAAATAGATTAAAAAAATCAATATTAACATGTATGTGTGAATGTGTATGTAAAGTTATATTTCTGTAAGGTCTATTATGTGTGTGTTATGCAC
>NW_026431435.1:0-251 GCF_001194135.2 Octopus bimaculoides
ATTATTATTATTATTATTATTATAATTATTATTATTATTATTATTATAAGAGCAAGGCATTAAGAACCAATTACATCAAATACACAGTAGACAACACATCAGAAAGTGATAAGTGCAGAATTTGTGAACAAAATGGTGAAATTGTATGACATATTACCAGTCAATGTACGCCACTAGCCCTGAAAGGGTATAAGAGACGTAATGACAATATAGCAAGGCTTGTCCATTGGACACTTTGCAACAAGTATGGA
>NW_026431436.1:0-219 GCF_001194135.2 Octopus bimaculoides
TATCTATCTATCTATCTATCTGTATGTCTATCTAGCTATCTACCAAATTATCTGTTTGTCTGGCAGTATGTATGTTTATCTTTCTATCTGTCTATCTATCTACCTATCTACCTATCTACCTACCTATCTACCTACCTAACTACATACCTACCTACCTACATACCTGCCAGCCTACCTACCTACCTATCTATCTATCTATCTATCTATCTATCTATCTAT
>NW_026431437.1:0-498 GCF_001194135.2 Octopus bimaculoides
ATAGCAAATTAAATAGTGATGTTAATGGATGTGACCGCCTAACTGAACTAGATATTGCAAAAAAATTATTTCCTGGAAATGCAAAGCTTCCGAAAGAAGCTATTAATTAATTCATTAATGGTAATAAGTTACAGGATGTCATATCAAATCTGCTGAGTGCATAATGAATAATACTGACTATACTTATAACTGTGGCAAGAAGAGACAGAAAACTTGGTAAATTAAAACTTATAAAGTCGCATTGCAGTCGTCATGATACAAGAAGAATTAAATTCTTCAGTAAGTTTATCAATAGAAAATGCTTGAGATGGACGTGTTCTAAAAAACATTTGCAGACCTGAAGCAGAGAAAAATGTTTTAGTTATGATAATCTGTTTATCATATTTATTCTGTTCACATCTAATTTATTTGGGAGAAAATTCGTCAACAGGAACCTTTTGAGTTTTCTCTCATTCACCCATCCTCCACAATTTTGTTAGGAAAATGTGTCGAAATCAT
>NW_026431438.1:0-214 GCF_001194135.2 Octopus bimaculoides
ACACACACACACACACACACATATATATATATATATATATATAGGAGAATTCACGAAAAAGCAACAGGCGAAAACAGGTGGTGTAAACAACAAATGGATGTATTAGTGTAACGCTTAGGAATAGAGAAAATCTTTAACGTTTCGAGCCTATCATCTTCAACAGAAAGGAACACAGAAAGAAATAAGGAGAGCAACAAGGAAAGAAAAAAAAAAT
>NW_026431439.1:0-351 GCF_001194135.2 Octopus bimaculoides
ACCCGATGCGGTTTGTCCATGTCCACATTGGCGCATTCGGATGGTCGAGTGGGTACCTATCAGACAGTTGAAAGCGTCTGAGCATGTCTTTGAGGCATTTGCATCCCCGTCTATTCCTATCTCTGCCCACATAGTCTAGATGCGTGTCCAAGGTAGCATTCCAATCCCCCACTAAAAGTAAAGGACGAGACGTTCCTAGGAATACTTCTAGACGTTGAAAGAAATCCGGCCTACCTGTTAAAGGTGGTGCGTATACTGATATGAGTCGAAAAGCACACCCATCGCTGCCATTGCTTTTGGAGTTTTGTTGCTTGTGTTGTTGTTGTGTGTGCTTGTGTTGGTGTCTGGAGT
>NW_026431440.1:0-831 GCF_001194135.2 Octopus bimaculoides
TCATTCTATCTATATAACTGCAGTAGGCTGAAGTAATTGATAGATGAAATGGATGAAATAGAGGCACATGTATGATTCTCTAGGCCTCTTCAGAGATTTTATGAAGTTCATGAAGTTAATTTAAAATATTCAAATATAAACATATAAAAAATCGTAAAAATCACATATAGTAGAAAAGAATCATTGCTGAGACAATTCTGGTCTTATTCCAATATATATTGTGATTTCAACAGAACATGTCTATGAAGAGTCTTTTCTCTCAGACAAAAGCACAGCTCCATGCTTTTCAACTGTGCGTGAATCTTAATATGGTACAGAGATAGTATTGTAAGATTTTAAAAAAAATTTTTAACTAAAGATGATATCCTTCGTTTGTAGAAGCTTACTAGATAAAACCCTCTAATTTGGAAATGAAAACGCTAATTTTAAATCTGGAGTTACAGGTTATATAGCCAAATTAACAAAATATTTAATAATGAACAGAGATCAAAACTATAGAAATGAGGTATAGATTCATTTACTGAAAATAATAATAAAAAAATGGAACCCAATTAATCTATGAATATGTTGTTAATTGCCCGAAATATCATTATCTTATTATCGACAACTCATTGGAGATATTTAGATATGTAATAGATTCAACTAGCAAAAAAAAAAAAACGTAATAATAATAATAAGTTTTGGAAAATTAATTTATGATTAATACACAAATTTTGTTATAGGAAAAATTTATATTTTTCACTAATTTGAATCTGTACTGAATTCAATGTTTCCCTACAAGGTTTTAGTAATAATAATAATAATAATAATAATAATAATAATAATAATAAT
>NW_026431441.1:0-636 GCF_001194135.2 Octopus bimaculoides
ATATATATGTGTATGTATGTATGTATATATATATATATGTGTGTATGTATATAAGTGTGTGTGTGTGTATATATATATATATGTGTATATTGGAATAAACGAATAAAAAAAAGGAAAAAACTGAATATAAGGATGTGCACAAGATGTGTATTAGCTTCATGCTACGTGAAAAGAGGGAGTTTGATGTTCCGTGCATAGCTCTTTGTTGGAAAGGAGAAAAGGATGGAAAAGAAGTCCCCAATGGGACGTGTAGTTACATTGCTACTCAAGAAAACCCGTCCACTACAACAGAAGTGTCAAGGCCATGCTTCCCACCAATGAAAAGGATTGGCCTGCAAGAGTCTTGTGCTGGTGCCATGTAAAAGCACTCGTGCCAGTGCTGCATTAGAAGGACCCAGTGGGTGGCATTATGAAGGGCATGCAGCCATAGAAACCAGGCCAAATTAGAGTGCAACCTGGTGCAGCCCTCCAGATGAGCCAGACAATCCAGCCCAAGCCAGCATGGAAAATGTACGTTAAAGGAGGAGTAGTAGTATGATGGTGGAGGCGCAATGGCCTAGTGGTTAGGGCAGTGGACTCGTGGTCGTAGGATCGCGGTTTCGATTCCTAGACCAGGCATTGTGAGTGTTTATTGAG
>NW_026431442.1:0-667 GCF_001194135.2 Octopus bimaculoides
ACGTATGTATGTAGATATCCGTTTATTGTTACCTGTCGGAAGAAAGAGTGCACAATACCATAACAGAGGTATCTATAACAACAACAACAACAATGATTTCTTTGAAACAATAATAATAATGATGGTGATGATGATGATGATCTTAATGTAGGTATGTGTGTGTGTATGTATGTATGTATGTATGTATGTATGTATCTATGTATCTATGTATCTATGTATGTATAGATATGCGTGCATACACGGGTGCGTACACACACTCACATGTCCACACTTGCATTTACTAGATAGATAAAGGCCAACCTATTTATGATGTAATACCTGTAGAGACATTTTCGTGCACAATTTCGGAACGACGCTGTACTTTTTCAGCAATCACCTGTCATTGATGCACGCTTAATTAAATTACCCTAAATTAAAAAAAAAAATTTTTAATGCTGCTAAAATTAGTTTGACGTAATATCTTTTATTAGCGAGGCATTAGTGCACAACATCACATTACATATTGCAGAAACGTTTTCAGATATTTTAAGCTTTCACATTTGCAAATTACCGGCGAAGTTTCGGATTACAAATCGTCATATGAGAGTAAAAAAGAAGATTCTTTTGTCTCCCTCTCTCGCATAGCTTCTCTCTCTCTCTCTCTCTCTCTCTTTCTCTCTCTCTCTCT
>NW_026431443.1:0-252 GCF_001194135.2 Octopus bimaculoides
AACCACTTTATTGCATGTAAATTTTAGCTACAAAATCTTATGTGGACCCCGCAAAAGTTCATAAGGACCCCAGTTGAGAACTACTGATCTAAAATATAGATCTAAATGTAAAAAAGAGGAAAAAAACGAAGTCAAACAAAAACGAAGCGAAACAAAAAAAGCAACAATTTTTCATTAAAGCGACTTTTGAGAGTGACTAAAAAATATCATATTATAAAATACTATGTTGTTTAATTTTAAATTGTAACATGA
>NW_026431444.1:0-533 GCF_001194135.2 Octopus bimaculoides
ATATATATATATATACATACATATATACGTATAGGTACACACACACACATGTATATAGATAAACTTATACATGTGTATAGACACACTCTTATATACACACATATACACCCACATGTATAAGCATACATATACATATACATACATACATGCATGCATACATACACATATAATACATACATACAGGCATGCATACATACGCATATAATCTAATTCTACTCTCTTAAGAATAAGTCTGATGTATCAAATCACGTTCTGAGAACAAAAGAAGTTCTTATATTCTATAAGACAAAATTCTCTGAAGTAGAAACAAGGGAATGTTTCTGTGACACCATCATGGTAATTTCAACGAAAACCTCACGTTTGAGTCAAATTGATTTTCATTCAATAAGAGATGAGAGCAATTTTCTTTGGTGAAGTACCGGACAGCACAAAGTTCAAATAACGACGTCAGTCTCATTCTCCTCTTTCTATCTCCTCTATAACTCACTGTGTGTGTGTGTACCCACTAACAATCTCACATACATACATACGTA
>NW_026431445.1:0-337 GCF_001194135.2 Octopus bimaculoides
AAAAAAATTTTTTTTTGTAATCCATAAAAAAATATTCGATGTAAATTGGATCAATAAATATATTCATTTATTTATGTGTATATGTGTATGTATACATGTACATATATATATATATACATATAGACATATATGTGTGCTTATATATGTCTGTGGTTTACATATCCTGCAGTATTTCTATATCACTATTTATTATGAAATACAGGAATAACGAAAGGCAAAGCACTATGTTTCAGGTAGCATGTTAGCGCAGATATGAGTGTATATGTATTAATGTATGTGTGCGCGTGTATGCATATGTGTACATATATATATATATATATATATATATATATATATA
>NW_026431446.1:0-373 GCF_001194135.2 Octopus bimaculoides
TATATATATATATATATATATATATATATATATAACTTTTAACTTTATCTCTACAGATTTTCTATAGAATTTAGAGTTTTAGTGCCAGCAGTGAATGTCACAGCGTTTTGTGTTTATGAATATGTCTATGTAAACAATGCGATCAAAGATAGAAAAATAGGTAATAGGTGTATATGTATATTTCAGGAGTTATTGCTCTTTCATCATTACTGCATCCAACCCATCAACTACCCATGAACACATTGCTTAAATACCCACTAAGTTTAGCAAGGTAATGCTATTGGATAGACCAATTTGTAACTGATTATATTGCATTGCTAACACAAAAGTAGGAAGCATATATATATATATATATATATATATATATATATAT
>NW_026431447.1:0-236 GCF_001194135.2 Octopus bimaculoides
ATATATATATATATATATATAGACAGACAAATAGATAGATACATACATACATGTGTATATAAGTATATGTATGTATATCTATGAAAGTGCATATTAAATATATATTCCTATATATGCAGACGTGTTAGTATATGAGAATATGTAAATGTATTCAAAAGTGTATGCATATATGTGTGTGAGTGTGTGTATACCTGTATACATATATATATATATATATATATATATATATATATATA
>NW_026431448.1:0-460 GCF_001194135.2 Octopus bimaculoides
CTGAATCCATCGTGAAGATTGACCCGCCGACCTCCTTTAACCGAGAGGGCCAGGCAATTTTCCTATGTCTAGTGGCTGTAGCGAAACAGGTGGTATGGTGGACCCGTTTGAAAGGGCTAAAGTCAGACACTTTCCTCTTTGGCCAAGGCCTCATCAACTTTAAATATCTCATTTTTAATCTGTAATTATATATATATATGTAATTAATTGTAATTATGACTTAATTACTCTACAAAGCATCAATGCACACTCACACACACACTGGCAATCCGTCGCTAACGACAACGAGCGTTCCAGCTGATCCGATCAACGGGAACAGCCTGCTCGTGAAAATAATGTGGAAGTGGCTGAGTACGCCGTAGACATGCATGCCCTCAACGTAGTTCTCCGGGAGATTCAGCATGGCACATAGAATGTGACAAGGCTGGCCCCTTTGAATTACAGGTACTACTCATTTTTG
>NW_026431449.1:0-982 GCF_001194135.2 Octopus bimaculoides
GTATATATCTATCTATCTATCTATCTAGATAGATAGATAGATAGATAGACGTGTATGTGTATAAACATACCTACACATGCACACATGTACACATACATAGATGCATACATACATATATATCACAGTTAAATTGAAAGAAGAGAAATCAAATTTAACTTACAATATCACGGTACACCTCATCGGCTATGATGGGCAGACGGTACTTGGCAGCAATGGACAGGATATCTTTGATGTGTGACTTGCTGTAAACTGATCCACAAGGGTTGGATGGGTTGATGATAACAATGCCAACAGTATTCTCATCAATGGTTGATTCCAAGTGGCTGAGGTCAGCTTCCCAAGATTTCTCTGGCTGTATATGCATATAATATATATAATATATATGTGTATATGTATATATATGTGTATATGCAAATATATATAGAAATGTATGTGTATTTTTTCAATGTGTACAAATAATATGCAAAAAATAAAATAGTTACATACATAGTTCAAATTTACAGAAAACAAAAGATGAAGACAGGAACATAAATTGTGACTGAGGTTTGGTGGAAGATCTGAATTCAGAACCTTTGAAAACAAGGTATTAGTACTACAGAACCAAAAGCAGTTTCAACCAGGTTGGTATCAAAAGGATTTTAAAAATCATGGTAAATTTAACCCTTTTGTTAGCATATTTCTGTTGAGATGCTTGTGCAATTAATTTTAAATATAACAAACAATTTAGTAAAATAACTTAGTTATTAGCCAGTGTTAGGAACATAAATTGTGACTAAAGTTGGGTGGAAGATTTTAATTCAAAACTTTTGAAAACAAGACATTTGTACTCAGAGCCAAAAGCAGTTTCAACCAGGTTGGTATCAAAAGGATTAAAAATATCATGGTAAATTTAACCCTTTTGTTAGCATATTTCTGTTGAGATGCTCTAGGTCTCTTTAAATTAATTTTAAATATAACAAACAATTTAGTAAAATAACTTAGT
>NW_026431450.1:0-250 GCF_001194135.2 Octopus bimaculoides
TATTTATTTATTTATTCATTTATTCATTTATATACGACTGGCTTCTTGTATTGTACATCTACCACATCCATTCAGAAGACTTTGGTAGGCCTGACGCTATGGTAGAAGACACTTAAACCGCTCGAGTACTCCGCAAGGGGCTCGAAAAATAAGAGGCGTTACCTTTGTTCACTGGTAGTGAACAGCGGACACCGTAGTAAATCTCCAGCGTTAGAAGCTGTGCAAAGGCAATAATGATAATAATAATAAT
>NW_026431451.1:0-385 GCF_001194135.2 Octopus bimaculoides
GATAAATTAAGTACCAGCTGCGTACTGGGTCGATCTAATCGACTGGCTCCCTTCCCAAAAATTTCGCGCCTTGTTCCTAGAGTAGAAAAGAAGATGCCTTGCACGTTTTCTACTAGATGTACAATTTTGTAACTCCTGTTAACAAATGAAACACATGCATTGGTGACGAAATAATACCAAAACTTTGCCGATCTTCTATTTTGATATCAGTACTCTGCGGAACATATTTTCCAGTATTTTCAATTCTTATGCACACCTCGCACAAATGTAACATCTACAGACGGTTTCGAAATATGGAATAAGCAGACATTCTTCAAGAGCTTGCATCTTGGATTTTAACTCAATCTACATAATATATATGTGTGTGTGTGTGTGTGTGCGTGTG
>NW_026431452.1:0-183 GCF_001194135.2 Octopus bimaculoides
AATACCACATTAATGATAATATTAAATGACATAATTTTACTGTGAATGAAGTCTAGTCTTCGGTGTTTTCAGTCACGTCCACCACTTCTTTAGCCACGGGGCAGAGGAAAACTGCCTTTCCCTCCCGGCCTAAAGAAGGTGGCCGGGCGATCTTTGCAATGAACTCGTCTCGCAAACTGGACG
>NW_026431452.1:193-408 GCF_001194135.2 Octopus bimaculoides
CTCCCGGCCTAAAGAAGGTGGCCGGGCGATCTTTGCAATGAACTCGTCTCGCAAACTGGACGGACGAGTCTGACAACACTTTCATATCTGTAGAGCTTGTCTTGAACCGGCAGAGCTTCCCTGTAGCACTGCCAGGCCAGGGATTTCTGGAAGCTACCGATAGGCCCCGGCCCGAAATTCCTCCGAAAAAGACCAGTTAGTTGATCCCCCACCTA
>NW_026431453.1:0-649 GCF_001194135.2 Octopus bimaculoides
GTGTGTGTGTGTGTGTGTGTGTGTGTGTGTGTGTGTGTGTGTACCCTTGCCTAGACATCACATGATAGTTGTAAATGGGCATCGCTATCATACAAGCAAGGTTGTTTGTTTCCAGTCTTCTGAAAAATATAATTAGCTATGGCAAAATATTTCCTTGCTTGGAAACAGATGAGGGTTGGCACCAGGAAGAGCATTCAGCCATAGAAAATCTGCTTTAACAAAATCCATGTGACACATGCAAGTATGGAAAATGGACATTCAGTGATAATGAAAATGATGATATTCATTCATACAAAAGTAAAATTTCACTTCATTGCTGTTCTCAGGTTTTCTGTTACTTGCTGAGAGGGGGACAGTGGCTGAAGGCACAGAAAGGTGAATGGTAGAAATAGTGCAGGCTGGGATGATAATGAGAAATGGAAGTTGTTCCTTTCATCATTTCAGGGTCAATAAGCTAAGTACCAGTCAAGTACTGGGGTTGATGTAATCGACTATCCCCTTCCCCAAAATTTCAGACCTTATCTTACAGTGGAAAGGATTATTATAATTATTATTATTATTTATATATTTATATATATCTATTTCTTTATTGCCCAAAAGGGGCTAAACACAGAGGGGACAAACAAAGGGATTAAGTCGATTACATTGA
>NW_026431454.1:0-202 GCF_001194135.2 Octopus bimaculoides
TGCTTGGTGTTTGGAAGGGTATCCAACTATAGAAACACTGCCAGATCAGACTAGAGCCTTGTGCAGCCTCCTTGCTTCCCAGTCCCCAGTTGAACCGTCCAACCCATGCCAGCATAGAAAACTGATGTTAAACAATGACATTAGATATATTCCCCCCCCCCTCTCCCTCTGTATATATATATATATATATATATATATATAT
>NW_026431455.1:0-238 GCF_001194135.2 Octopus bimaculoides
CGCACACACACAACTATGTGCAAATTCAGACATACATACTACGTACACACACATATGCACTGCTACATACAGATTCAGACACACATACACATGTGCATACACATACATATGTGCATATACATACACATATACACACACATGCAAACACATTCAGATAAACACACACATATGGACATGCATATATGTATACACAACTATATACAGACTCAGAAATAGACATGTACACATACATTCAGAG
>NW_026431456.1:0-457 GCF_001194135.2 Octopus bimaculoides
TTTGAGCGGGATGAGCTACTCGACCTGAAGAAAATTCTAACTGGGCTCCATCTACAAGGTCATGCACTGTTTATCTTGATATGAGATCACCATGTCGCGCACATATGGTTGTGATGCATGTGCCTGGTGTACCCTTATCAGACAGGTAGTCATGATGCGTATACTGGGCTTCATATATTTTACCCCAGTGTCACTTTGATGGCATGCACTGCTCTCTCACTCAATAATAATAATAATAATTATAACTTAGATCACTTTAAAACAGTAAGTTTGTGTCATAGAACCAGGGGCAGTCTGAGGTGGGTTGGTATTAAAAGGGGTTAAGAATGACTAAGAGTTGTGTGACTAATTAGAAATAGCAGCCAACTCATTCTCATGTCCTGTTGTGCTGTGTTTAAAAATAAGAGGGATCTATTTTAAAACGGGGGCCACAGTTTTCATTAATGTTTTATGTAGT
>NW_026431457.1:0-239 GCF_001194135.2 Octopus bimaculoides
TGATGATGATGATGATGATGATGATGATTTCAAATTTTGGCACAAAGCCAGCAAGCTGGGGTGAGGCGGTTGAGATGGGTAGTGTTGGTGGGGGTAAGTCGATTACATCGACCCCACGACTCAACCGGTCCCTATTTTATCGACCCCGAAATGATAAAAGCCAAGGTCGACCGTGTCATAATTTGAACTTAATAATAACAACAGTAATAATAATAATAATAATAATAATAATAATAATA
>NW_026431458.1:0-283 GCF_001194135.2 Octopus bimaculoides
CAGATAAAGATAAGACTAATAGCAATTGAGAAGAGAGAGAATGGACGGGAAGGGGATTTATGTCCATCAAGAATAAGGAAATGGAATATTTTGGAGTGGTCAGTATTGTGTTCTTGTCAAAATATGACCAGTATGGTGCCTATTGATTTGAGGTCACTTATTCAATTCTCACACATGGTATGGTCTACATATATACATGCACACACACGTGTACATATACACACACTAATATACTTACATGCCTCTTAACCATTATACATTTGCATGTACATATATACACACT
>NW_026431458.1:314-429 GCF_001194135.2 Octopus bimaculoides
ACATACATAGATACATACATATCCATATTACACGTAGATATATACACACCTATATACATATATATATACACAAACATACATATTCATATTTACACGTACATATATACACACACAC
>NW_026431459.1:0-504 GCF_001194135.2 Octopus bimaculoides
TTATAACTGTCTTCCATTCTCCCTTCCTCTCTTTCTCTCTCTTCATTGCTTCCATTCTCTATTCATTTCTCCCCTTCTCTTTCCCTCTCTCCCTATTTTCTATCGCTCTCTCAAATGCATACACACACACGTACACACAAGCAGTCACTACAATATAACTCATGTTCATCAATGTTTTGTAAATATACAAATTACGGAGCTTATGGACAACACATTGCAAATCAGTGAACTTCATTACAAAGAAGAGAGCTTGCTGGGGAAAGAAAGCAACCGGTTTAAAATGACAGCAACAGACTGCAGAAATTCACCACATTCCAGAAGCTACTTTGAAAAATGGTGCATCAACATCTACTGCCCAATCTGATAGAATTCTGGCAGAACTGTGTAGCAACAGATCGCCAGCAATTACTTCATCAGAAATTGCCATCCTACCTCCTGCAAAAAGGGATTACCTTGCTATGTATAATCAAGGCAGCACAAAAAGTTGTTTTGCACAAGCATTTG
>NW_026431460.1:0-203 GCF_001194135.2 Octopus bimaculoides
TTAAAATATCTTACGGTTAAGCTGGTTCCTATGTATTTCCCTGAAGAGAAATTTTAACCAAATGTCAGTTAAAATATCTTACGGTTAAGCTGGTTCCTATGTATTTCCCTGAAGAGAAGATTACGTCTTTATCAACATCACCTATTCCTTTGAAAGGAACCATTTGTAATCTTTGAAACATATGTTGGAAATAAAAGAATTCA
>NW_026431461.1:0-302 GCF_001194135.2 Octopus bimaculoides
TCTATCTATCTATCTATCTATCTATCTATCTATCTATCTATCTTTGTACTTATATATATGTATAGTTACATGCATACATATATCCATACATACATTACGTACATACATACATCAATACGTGCACGTACGTACGTGTGTACACACACACAGACACACATAAGAAATCTATGTGTATATAAGCATTCTACCGCGTTTTCGTTACAAGCAGAAGGTTGGAACGTAAATTTGTATAAGAGTACATGAAAAATGTACACAAAAGAAATGACACTGACGCAAAGAATGACAAAAAAAAAGAAAAAAAG
>NW_026431462.1:0-234 GCF_001194135.2 Octopus bimaculoides
TAAGATGAGTTCACAAAGGCATCCGTTTTTATCGTCTGCTATTTTTATTCTCAAAATAACTTGAAATTCTTCGTTAATGAACTCTTGTAGCTATTTATGAATATTATCTGTGTGTGTGAATAATGTGTAGGAGATGATTGCGCAAGTGAGTGTGTGTGTGTGTATGCGTGTGTATGTGTTTATATGTTAGTGGCGGTGCACACACAGACACAGACACAGAAACACATACACACA
>NW_026431463.1:0-266 GCF_001194135.2 Octopus bimaculoides
AGTGTCTTTTACTATAGCCTCGGGTCAACCAAAGCCTTGTGAGTGGATTTAGTAGACCGAAACTGAAAGAAGCCCATCGTATATATGTATATATATATATATATATAGGCGCAGGAGTGGCTGTGTGGTAAGTAGCTTGCTTACCAACCACATGGTTCTGGGTTCAGTCCCACTGCATGGCACCTTGAGCAAGTGTCTTCTACTATAGCATCGGGTCAACCAAAGCCTTGTGAGTGGATTTGTTAGATGGAAACTGAAAGAAGCCC
>NW_026431464.1:0-324 GCF_001194135.2 Octopus bimaculoides
GTATGTATGTATGTATGTATGTATGTATGTATGCCTGTATATATGTGAGAGTATAGCTTCACTGTAGTAGATTCAGTATGAAAATGAAACCATTAAAGTGAAAGTATCTGTCATTACAGTATCGAAATGTGATTGTTTCAGTTAGTGGAATAGTTTCATTTTTAAAGTGAAAGTATTTGACATGAATGTTGTTGTTTCATTTTTGACACGTAATACTTAAATAGTGGAGGAGATATGATGTTGCTGTGGCTCGAACTATGCAAGAAGTTAAAACTTTCTTTTGACTAAAACACAACCGGGACCCTAAGTAAGGCATGTGTAAAA
>NW_026431465.1:0-192 GCF_001194135.2 Octopus bimaculoides
ATCACCTCCCAAAGAAAGTCAAGGAAGAAACAATCATGGTCTCATTTGATATGATTAACTTATACACCAGTATACCCCATAATTATGGACTAGAGGCAATTCAGTTCTGGCTGGACCAATTCCCGGAAGAAATCCCAAACAGGATCAGTAAAGAATTCATTACTAAATCGGTTGAATTCATCTTACAAAACA
>NW_026431465.1:202-403 GCF_001194135.2 Octopus bimaculoides
GAAGAAATCCCAAACAGGATCAGTAAAGA
Source organism: Octopus bimaculoides (assembly GCF_001194135.2). Taxonomy (NCBI): domain Eukaryota; kingdom Metazoa; phylum Mollusca; class Cephalopoda; order Octopoda; family Octopodidae; genus Octopus; species Octopus bimaculoides. Next base: position 232 of record NW_026431465.1, read on the forward strand.
ATTCATTACTAAATCGGTTGAATTCATCTTACAAAACAACCACTTCATGTTTGACAATACTTTCTACCGACAAAAATCCGGAATTGGGCACTAGAGCAGCTCCAGTCATTGCGAACTTAACGATGGGTTACTTGGAAAAAATAATATACCAGGAATCTTTATCCACCTTTGG
>NW_026431466.1:0-542 GCF_001194135.2 Octopus bimaculoides
ATTCGTCCTAAACCAGGACTGCCATGTTATGTTTGCAAACAATCTTTACTACAATAAAATACCGTTTTAAATATAAACAGGTTTCATCAAACAGATATATCTTCTTAAATATCATTTCGTAAGATATTTAAGAAGACATGTCTGTCTGATGAAACCCCATTATATTTAAAACGGTATATTATTATTCTTGAAAAGCTGTTTTTTATTAAGAGTGTAGAAACAGCTGTAATTTACTAGATGTGTCATTTCTTTGTATGAAATAACAAAATTAAATTTATCATTTAACAATTAAATTATTTAATTGTTCAATTTATTATTTTGGTTTCTATTTCTAATTTATATTTATATATTGATAAACTGTATGTTTCTTTTATTTATTTATTTACCTATTTGTTATGCGCAATAGTTCATAACATTGTTATTTATATAGTTAAAAAAAAACCCAGTAAATTCTTTGAATATTTAATATCCCTTAGGTGGTTATTTAGCACCTAAATATATATTATTATTATTATTATTATTATTATTATTATTATTATTAT
>NW_026431467.1:0-293 GCF_001194135.2 Octopus bimaculoides
GTTTATATATACGTTTACAGGAACATACATACACAGAGACACGCGGACATACCGACACCTAAACACACAGACAAACCATTATATGCCAGCAGACTCATTGACGCACACACCTTACTCCCACTCACACTCACTCACTCCTTCTCTCACTCACTCTACCCCGACACCAATAAGAAGTAGAAGGGGATAGGCAGAGTGAGAGAATTAGTGTGTATAGGCTAAAAGACGGAACTTGAACAAAATATAAAAAAAGTGAAGGAAAATATCATGTTGAAAACACTTATACAAGTAATTTG
>NW_026431468.1:0-683 GCF_001194135.2 Octopus bimaculoides
ATAGAGGGGACAAACAAGGACAGACAAAGGGATTAAGTCGATTCATCGACCCCAATGCGTAACTGCTACTTATTTAATCAACTCTGAAAGTATGAAAGGCAAAGTCGACCTCGGCGGAATTTGAACTCAGAACGTAACGGCAGACGTAAGCATTTCGCCCGGCATGCTAACGATTCTGTCAGCTCGCCGCCTTTTTAGATTAAAATATTAATCATTAATTTAATGCTTTCTTTCCCACACTTTATTAATCACATTAATTAAGTATCATAGCACTAAGTTGACAGTAAATAAACTGTTTGTTGTGGAATGATGCGCACGACATTTCGGAGAACATTAACGACGGAAACGTCGTTATAATAAAACTAATGAAACGAAATTGGTTGAAGAAAGGAAACGAAAGCCGGATCAGAAGATGACGTTCGTTGAATTTCTTGTCGAGGTTTACATTGTCCCTTTCTGTTTACGTCGTTCGAAGTTCGCTCGTCGCCCTATCTTTTGGCTAAACTAACAATCGTTTAGGAGATTGGCTAAAAAGGGTGTCGAAAGTTATGTAAACATGAACGGCTGTAAAAGAACCCTGAGTAAATACAACAGACCTCAAGTGGACCAATACTCGGCTGCTATTACTTTACATAAACAATGTCACTGTTGCCTCTTTTCTTCACCCTCCTCCACTCTCACTT
>NW_026431469.1:0-277 GCF_001194135.2 Octopus bimaculoides
ATATATATATATATATATATATGTATACATATATGTATGTATGTATATAGATATGTATGTATGTGTGTGTATACATATATATGGACATATATACATACACATAGATAGATATACATCTGGCCCTTCCAGTTCCAAACCGACTCAGAAGCTTTTGGGCTTTGACCAATCTGAGGTTACAGTAGAAGGCCCTTTCGCAACGTGTCACGCAGTGGGACTGAACCCGGATCCATGTAACTAGAAAGTAACAGACTCACCTACACCTAAATATATATATATA
>NW_026431470.1:0-118 GCF_001194135.2 Octopus bimaculoides
CGCTCTCTCCTTTTGTCTGTAATAACGTTGCCACCACATCTTTGCATTCCTTCCCCCTCCACGCAGCCGAATGAAGAGGAGTGTCACCATATCTGTCCTTCACGTTCACATCGCTTCC
>NW_026431470.1:320-408 GCF_001194135.2 Octopus bimaculoides
TACATACATATATATACATTCGGTGTGAGTATGCATCTCTCTCTCTCTCTCTACATACATAAATACACAGACATACATACATACATAC
>NW_026431470.1:615-844 GCF_001194135.2 Octopus bimaculoides
GATTGTCTCCCTTACACCGTAAGTTACAGTCAGAAATTGATTGTCTCCCTTACACAGCAATCCTCAAAAATGTTTGCTTTTCTTTATCACACGTGACTTTCATTGGAAAAAGCTTCAATGCGGTTGTGCAATCCCAGCTTTGAAAGTAGTTCCAACTTTTATGTTCATTGGTTGCAATATCCATAGAATACAGTGGAGGCGCAATGGTCCAGTGGTTAGGGCAGCGGAC
>NW_026431471.1:0-662 GCF_001194135.2 Octopus bimaculoides
GTAGATGTGTGCAAAAAACAAGAGTAAGAGAAGAAAAAATACCATCTTGATTGGGCTGCCATTCAACAGTCTAGTGAATCAAATTTAATTTCTATATAATCTAATTGGAGAGGTAGTAGTAATTTCAATTTAGAGGAAGGTAGAATAAGTAGTAATGGACAGCAGGTTAGGGGTAAATCAAGCAAGAGAAAAAAAAAATGAAAATGGAAGGACAATACCCTAAGGAGTGGTTAGAGAAAATTTAAGGTAAGGGAATTTAAGTCAAGGTATTGGAGAATTATATCTATTCCCCAGTATATTTAGAATAATACAACAAAACACTAAAGTACTAAATTTAAAAATAGGGAACATTAATAATTAAATTAGAACAAGACAAACATTTATAGTTAAAATAAGATATACATTAATGTGGGGTAGTAGAAGAGAGATATTATTTATGAGTAAAACCGTAATATTAATGGCCAAAACCTGAACAAAAAGGAAGTGGGGAAGAAGGAGGAGGAAAAAAAAGGGAGAGGAATAAAGTTAGAAAAACAGGACTAAATTAAGAGAATTAAAGCTAAGGTTTTCGAAAAAGTAATATGGTAGAAGAGACTCAGAATTACATACAGAAAATGTAGGAATATTATCAGTGGGTTGGGAAAGGTTAAGATGTATTCTAA
>NW_026431472.1:0-233 GCF_001194135.2 Octopus bimaculoides
ATATATATACATAAATATACATACTTGCCTACAAATACACACATTCATACGCACACACACACATACATAGACATATACATAAAAATACATATATATTCATACACACATATATACATACGCATATACATACATACATACATATATATACAAATATACATACAGACATAAATACATACATACATGCATACATCTATATATACATACATACATACATATATACATACATACATACA
>NW_026431473.1:0-646 GCF_001194135.2 Octopus bimaculoides
ATACAGACGCAGACCCTTATACAGCCATGTGCACTGTATATACATACAGAGCTTAGGACACGCATATACATACACACTTAGATGCTTATACAGTCAGGCACAGACTTATATATATATACATGCATACACATGCACACACACATACATATATTCAGGCAAAAACACTTACACAAGAACACACACACACACACATACACGCGAAAGTATATAGTGGCATCGTTCAAAGAAATTAAATGGAAATTATTGAGTAAAACATCGCCGAGATTCTGAAGAATGGTAAAAGGAAAAATGTCGTATCAGTAACTGTTACCAGTATAGATGTGTGTGTGTGTGTGTGTGTGTGTGCATGTATGTCTGCGTGCATGTGTCGATGGTAAATGTGTATGTGTTTAATGGTGTAAATGTGTATGTGTATATGTGTATGTGTTTGTGCATATGTGTTGTAATAGTGTGTTTGTGTTTCAATTTGCATGTGAATGTTTGGTAAGCGTTTGTGAGTTTCTTGATATTTGCCTTTATATGGTGCTGCTTCTGTTTATGTGTGTGTGTTCGCGTGTGAGTGTTTTAGCCTGAATATATATGCATGTGTGTGTGTGCATGTGATTGGTAAGCAAGCTACTTACCACAAAGCCACTCCTGCGCCTAT
>NW_026431474.1:0-686 GCF_001194135.2 Octopus bimaculoides
ATTCACGCATATATGTATATATCTCCATCTGTATGTACACGTTTATATGTGTATGCATACAGTCAAATATGTATGCATAAGTATATACGTATATTTTCTCTGCCCTTCTCTCCTCTCTGACTCACTTTATTTCTCCTTTCTCTTCTACTATTTCTCCTCTCTCTTCTACTATTTCTCTTCTCTCTTCTACTATTTCTCCTCCTCTCCTTTTCTCTCATTTTTCTTCTTCTCGTCCTGTCGTCGTCGTCATCCTCCTCCTCCCCTCACTCGCTCTCCGTATCTCCTCTCTCCGTACTGTCTCTGTCCCTATCATATATTTTTAAAAAACCATCTCTTGGAAGACATTACTCACCGTCGCTAGAATTTATTGCTGCCACCAGTCTTTGGGTGATTTGATGTGGCTAACGACTGTGTAAAGCGGTTGTAAATAACAGACATCTAACACCGGAAGTAGTTTTTCACTCATTTTTCAGCCATTAAGGTGATGACTTAAAGTCGTTTCCGCACATTGTTCATTTCAAATATTTTACAGGGAACAGAATAGACAAAAAAAAAAGAGATTTTGGGAAGGAGATAGAGAAGAAAAAGTAATTAAAATCAACTCTACTTAAAAATATATAAACGATATAAATGATTTCATGTGTGTACCATGTTGGTAGGTCTTTTGGTATGATCGTGTGTGTGTG
>NW_026431475.1:0-397 GCF_001194135.2 Octopus bimaculoides
CCCGGTATTATCTGCACAGCTCGAAATAAGGTGAATAAAATCAGAATAAGCAACAGGATATCAAGTAGTGATGAAGTATGACCGTTTCAAGTGGCCCCATTTAATTGAACAATGCAATTATTACATCAATTTAAATGCAAGGCTATCATCATTAGAAATGAACCATAATCCTTTACAAGCTATGACCCCAGTAAGCTTCATGACTTTCTAGGAAGTGTAGTATATTCTTGGCTACAATAGTGACAACATGGATTCCTTCCATCTTCTTCATCTGTTAAAGTATTTGAGTAAAATTATATTAATGTGTCTGACTGATTAAAATTCTATTTATTTGTGCATCTGATGAAAGCCCTGCATTTACATTGATGTAATGATTGCATTGTTCAATTAAATGGAG
>NW_026431476.1:0-214 GCF_001194135.2 Octopus bimaculoides
TTCAGCTGTCCAGCATATATATATACATGCAAGTGTATGTGTAGATAGAGAGGTAGATAGGGAGGTAAGAATAAATACGATCTATATATATGGCTATGGGGGTTCACCAGAATAGAATAGTAATCAAAAGGATATATATATGTGTGTGTGTGTGTGTTGTTCTTTTGAGCAAGACACTTTATTTCACGTTATTCCAGTTCAGTCACCTGTGGAA
>NW_026431477.1:0-286 GCF_001194135.2 Octopus bimaculoides
CACTCACACACACAAAACTCATTCTTACAAAGTCGTATACATACATTGACTTAACATATATACACGCAAACACAAAACAGGTGCTTATATACATACAACAACGAAATAAGTTGCTATGTACATATATATATACATCCACTGATTTTCAAATATATACACCCATATAGCCACACACATTTACGAAACACACAAACACACACAGACGCACATAGAAAAATATATACAAACGTACAGTTACAAAACATTGTTATTTAGGTAGGTAGGTAGGTAGGTAGGTAGGTAGGTA
>NW_026431478.1:0-273 GCF_001194135.2 Octopus bimaculoides
CGGAGTGCCAACAACAACATTGCCCTAATCCAGCATACACATATGCTGAGGAACTTTCCAACTGTGACCGTCCTGTCTTGTTTTATGACATAGTATATGTAGAACTACATTGCCCTATGTGACTTTTCTTTTTCTGACAGCAGTTCGTGATTTAAAGAAGATTTGGCTTGTATTTTTAGCAGGTCGAGCTACCAGATAGTAAAAGACACGGAAACAACGAGGTAAATAATCTCAGAATTATAAATTCTTTTCATAATAATTTGTGACATAAGT
>NW_026431479.1:0-594 GCF_001194135.2 Octopus bimaculoides
ACTCAGTAACAAAACAGGCAAAGAAATATCTAAGTGAATTCCAAATACAAGAAATCCCTGAATTAGTCTTACTGGAAACAAGCACAGAAAAAGCTAAGCGTATGAAAACCCGTGCTAAAACTGATGCCTTAGATATTCTGACTGATAAATGACAAGAAAAACCTCTCAATGGCAAATACCCAAAGAGAGCTAATATGCCAATGTTGACAAAGCCCAAAGTGTTAGTTTAGGGTGCTGTTTAGAACTCCTCCAACAGCGAAAATCAAAATGTGGTATTTTATTTCCTATTGAATCGTTACTGCAAAGAACGGGTAACAGTCACCAGTTCGGTGCATCACTTGTGATTTCAAAAAGAGAGGATCAGTGAAAGAGCATCGATTTTTTAAAGAAAGTTTTAACTTGTTTACGAAATCCAAGATACATAAACGAAAAGTAAGAAACCCCTCTTGTATGTATCTTTGTGGTTTTGAGAAGGATTACTAAAGGACTATCGATCTTTGAGAAATTTTCAACTTGTTTACGATATTTGCATTCCATGGCTTGTGTTTACCACATGTCTCATATATATATATATATATATATATATATATACAC
>NW_026431480.1:0-355 GCF_001194135.2 Octopus bimaculoides
GATAGATTGATAGATAGATAGATAAATAGATAGATAGATAGATAAATACGTACATGCATACATGGATACATAAACATCGATGAGCAGACACACACCATGAGAAACAGACAGATAGATACATACATGCACACACACGCATATACATATATATACACACACATTCATACATGCATACATACTAACGTACATTCCTTCATACATGCATGACTACATACTTGGATATATACCTAGCCTTGCTGAAACTAGGTTGCCAGTAAAATATGTGATCGATTATTTCTTCACGACCTTTAGAATATCTGAGGTATCTTTCAGTATTCTGCAACATGGTATATTGTGTGATAATTTTTTTTTTTTA
>NW_026431481.1:0-516 GCF_001194135.2 Octopus bimaculoides
ATATATATATATATATATATATGTATGTAGGTAGGTATGTGTGTGTATCTGTGTATTTGCATGTCTGTGTTTGCCCCACCATCGCTTGACAACTGATATTGGTGTGTTCACGTCCTCGTAACTTGGAGGTTCACCAAAAAAGACCAGTAAAATAAGTACTAGGATTACAAAGAATAAGTCGATGTGTTCTACTAAAGGCGGTGCTACGGCATGGCCACAGTCAAATGACTGAAACAAATAAAAGAATAAAAAGAATGAGCGAGATCGTTGCCAGTGCCCCTGGACTGGCTCTTGTGCGGGGCCGTTGTAGGATTTTCGAGCGAGATCGTTGCCAGTGCCCCTGGAATGGCTCTTGTGCGGGTGACACATGAAATTTTTCAAGCGAGATCGTTGCCAGTGCCCCTGGACTGGCTCTTGTGTGGGGCCATCATAGAATTTTCGAGCGACATCGTTGCCAGTGTCCCTGGGCTGGCTCTTGTGCGGGTGGCACATAAAATGCACCATTTTGAGCGTGGC
>NW_026431482.1:0-502 GCF_001194135.2 Octopus bimaculoides
CACACTCACACACACACACTCACACACACACACACACACACACGCACACAAAATAATACTGCTCAATACCACAATATAGTAATATAACATGATCAATGCAGTAACAACTGATTGTAATATTGACAAGCACATGAGAAGATTCCTAAATTGACCAACACAACAACAATGGATCACAACAATGACCAACACAATTGCTGAAAACAAAACCAAAACAATGAAATTGTCGTGAATAACAACAATTACTCTTTTACTCTTTTACTTGTTTCAGTCATTTGAGTGTGGCCATGCTGGAGCACCGCCTTTAGTCAAGCAAATCAAACCCCGGACTTATTCTTTGTAAGCCTAGTACTTATTCTATCGGTCTCTTTTTGCTGAACTGCTAAGTTAAGGGGACGTAAACACACCAGCATAAGTTGTTAAGAGATGTTGAGGGGACAAACACAGACACAAAAACACACACACGCTTATATATATACATATATATATATATATATATATATAT
>NW_026431483.1:0-352 GCF_001194135.2 Octopus bimaculoides
TTATTATTATTATTATTATTATTATTATTATTATTATTATTATCAGTGCAAATCTAAGTAATTTTTAAAATTTTAGTCCCACTTCCTAGTGAGCTGGTGCCTCGTGCACACTGTAAATATACACCGTTTGTTATCTCCCCCTTTCTTAGCTCTCCTGAAATAAGAATTTCTAACTTCCGGTCAGTCATTGTTATGATCGGCCATTATTATGATTGACCGTTGACTGAACACTATTCAATTTTTTTTCTCCGTGTTTTTCTCCTTGTCTCCGTATTCTTTCTGTTGAAGAGCGTAGCTCGTTTCGTCAAAGACTTTGCGTATTCCCGAGCGTCATACTAATATATACTTTTGT
>NW_026431484.1:0-329 GCF_001194135.2 Octopus bimaculoides
ATATACTACACTATATATATATATATATATATATATATATACATATATATGTATACAGTATATTATATATATATGCATAGATATCACATCCATATACATATTACACACACACACACACACACACACACACACACACAATTTGATACCAGAAACTAATATTATGTATATTATGAGATATTAATTGTATAATACAGGTATATTAATAGATATCACGATATTAAATATTACGTTGGAAATATAACCGTGTGCATATATATTTATATATATATTTATATACACACACAAACGCACACGCACGCACACACACACATGCATACATGCACACACAC
>NW_026431485.1:0-339 GCF_001194135.2 Octopus bimaculoides
GCAGAAGTAGACGAAGAAAGAATTTGTTTCGATGTTAGCGTATGAATCATCTGGGGCTAAAAATAGGATGCTATTTAGCGTCTATCGAGGTAAACCATGTGTAATGTGACACACATGTTAATACACGCGTTTATACTCATTCGTACACATAGACATACACAGGCATACACTAAATGCTTCCCCTCAAGTATGACACTCCCATATATCCCATATCTTACAAATGGACCCACACTCAAATTCACAGAATTTCACGAAAAATATGACGCAAATATAGAAAGACGATTGTGGGAGCTTAAATAGATGTACGGGAAGACATTATAGAAGTAGAAAAATATCGTC
>NW_026431486.1:0-225 GCF_001194135.2 Octopus bimaculoides
TATATATATATATATGTATACACACACATACTTACACATACATATATATGCACACACATATATATATACGCATACATATATATATAGATACGCATACATATATACATATACACATATACATATATGTATATACACATATATATATATACATACACATATATATATACATATACACATGTATGTATACATATAGATATGTGCATGCACACATGTATATATATATAT
>NW_026431487.1:0-224 GCF_001194135.2 Octopus bimaculoides
AGAAATTGTATCTTTGCACTGGTAGAAGGGGAAAACTGTGAAATTTGGTTGGCTCTTACCTGCACATCTCAATATGTGTTCACTTAAAGGAATTTGTCTGTATTGCAGGAACCGGATCTACTCTTTATATAGAGTGGTTCTCCGTCTCAATGTCAAACTCGTCTGTCCTATATAGTTATGTCCACACATAAATATATATATATATATATATATATATATATATA
>NW_026431488.1:0-282 GCF_001194135.2 Octopus bimaculoides
GTGTGTGTGTGTGTGTGTGTGTGTCTGTGTGTGTGTGGGTGTGTGTGTGTATGCAGGTGTGTTTGAGCGGTAAGAAGTTTACTTCTCAGCTACATAGTTCCGGGTTCAGTCCCATTGCGTGGTATTTTGAATAAGTGTCTTCTACTGGAGACCGAGTAAATCCTCGTGAGGGATTTGGTATACAAGAACCAAAAGAAGCCGGTCGTATGTGAGTGTGCTAGCGCGTGTATACGTGAGTGTGTGTATATGCCTACATACATACATACATACATACATACATAC
>NW_026431489.1:0-284 GCF_001194135.2 Octopus bimaculoides
CACCACTGATAATATCATTATCAACATCACCCCTCCATTCTCTACTGCACCCACCAAGACCACCGTTGCCACTATCACCACCACCACCACCACCTACATTCTCCCACCCTGCCATACAAATTCCCCGACTACCACCAACGACATGACTGACTTAATCCAGAATTGCCTATCTTTCTTCTCCTCTCTATATACAATATACTGTCTCTATTAAAACGACCATTTCTGCATATTACAGGAGAGATAGATAGACAGATAGATAGACAGATAGATAGACAGATAGATAG
>NW_026431490.1:0-287 GCF_001194135.2 Octopus bimaculoides
GGCCACAGTTAAATGACTAAGACAAGTAAAAGAATAAAAGAATACATATATATTTATATATATATTATATTACATTATATATATTATGATATATATTATATTACATATTTTGTATATATACACACACATATATGTATACATGCATACATATGTATGTATGCATGCATGTATGTATGTATCATCATCATCATCAACAACAACAATTAATGTTTATCTTCCCCTGATAGCAGCTGTATGACGTTGTGTGTGTGTGTTAAATATAAATGTATTTGCATTTGTGTGGGTAT
>NW_026431491.1:0-218 GCF_001194135.2 Octopus bimaculoides
TATGTATGTATGTATGTATGTATGTATGTATGAATGTGCGTGTGTGTGTGCGTGTGTGTGCGTGTGTATCAAAATACTGACATACCGTGCTTGTCGGTGAGGTGTAAATAAATTTACATTGACAATGAAGATAGATCTTTACAACCTAGCCATTTGTGTGTGTGTATGAATGCATGTATGTATATATGTGTACATGTATGTATGTATGTATGTATGTA
>NW_026431492.1:0-325 GCF_001194135.2 Octopus bimaculoides
TATATATATATATATATATATATATATATATATATATATCTACAAACACATACATAGATATACAGATGTCCATATACATATGTATTCATACAGCCACATAATAAATACTCATGTATCTATGCTTAGAGATATACATACAAATATACATAAATGCACATATTTGCATGTGTATAAGTACAGATATATAAATTAAACACTTGGACATACCATTCGATTAACTCAGGCATATATAAAAGTATGAGGACACACATACACTAATAGATATATGTAAAAGATAGTCTCACCTATATATATATATATATATATATATATATATATATATATA
>NW_026431493.1:0-376 GCF_001194135.2 Octopus bimaculoides
TATATATATAAAGAGATTTAGGATTATAGGTGTCTATTGGATTATTTCGAACGGGCCTAATCTTTATAGGAGAGAAAAGTTTGTTTCACAGTAAATTTCGCTAATTCTATCTCTCTGTCTATCTGTCTATCTAAATCACAACCGAAAGAGTTACTAATAGTTTCATGCTTTTATGATACTTGAACAGGCATATTTATAAGACACGCAATGTATCTCCAAGCAACCTTTCCAGCTTTGTTTATGCGTTGTATATTATCGTTAAAAGATCAAGGACGCTGGACAATGAGAAAATAAGAAAAAAACGTGAAAAAACGTGAAGAAGGTGAGCAGCGAAAAATCCGATCTATAAAACACACACACACACACACACACACAC
>NW_026431494.1:0-483 GCF_001194135.2 Octopus bimaculoides
TATATGATATGCAGTGAAATATATAAGGAGTGGGTGCTGAAACGTTTCTGGCATTGGATAAAAGAAGATACAGGACGATTAGTGAATTATGGTTATATTCAAAATATTCCTCTCTCAGATTCACACACTTATTGCAGCGGTGATTCAGTTTTCCTAAGCCCTGTGAAAGGTCTCGGAAGGCTGGGCCTCCAGTCAGGCCTTTCATGACGCTCTTAGAGTCAGGAACTTTTCAGCAGCACTCCGTGCCGTGTATATGCCAGTGCAGAAACCGGTCCACGTGAGTTCAAATACTTAAAGGTACGTAGGGAAATTGTCTTCACCTTATTTGCCTTCGGTTGGTTTCTGTAGTTATTATCAGTGTATTTTGGCAATTTAGATGAGAGTTTTGACTGTTATTTCCAGCAGGCAGACATAGTTAGTATGTCTTTTGATTAATTTTAATCCTTCAGATATGTGTGTGTGTGTGTGTGTGTGTGTGTGTGT
>NW_026431495.1:1202-1834 GCF_001194135.2 Octopus bimaculoides
GATAAACAGACAGACAGACAAACAGACAGACAGACAAACAGACAGACAGACAAACAGACAGACAGACAAACAGACAGACGGATGGATAGATAGATAGATAGATAGATAGATAGATAGATAGATAGATAGATAGATAGATAGATAGATAGATAGGGGAGACAGAGAGAGTGAGATTGAGAGAGCGCAGGGCAATTCTGAGATATTTACTTCGCAGGTTCATGGTTTCAGTTTCGGTTCCAATGCGCTACAATTTGGGCCATTGTTTTTTATTCTAGCCCCAGACTGACCAATGCCTCGTGATTAAATTTGGCAGAGGGAAACTGTGTGGAAGCGTTTCGTTTACATACGTATGTGTATATATATGAGCGTGTGTGAGTGTTTACGTACGTTGTGTGTATGTATGTGTGTCTGTGTTTGTGTTTGTCTTATCGTCTTATCAACTGGTGCTGGTTTGTTTACGTCCCCGTTACTTACGGATAGGGCATAGAGAGTTCCTAATAAGTACCAGCTTTAAAGTGAGTACTATAGCCACTGGTCGTCCAAAGCCTTCGAGTGAATTTGGTAAGCACAAAAAAACACACACACACACATAGATAGATACACACACAGATATATATATATATATATATATA
>NW_026431496.1:0-200 GCF_001194135.2 Octopus bimaculoides
CATGCATAAATACATATGCCTACATACATACACACATGCATGCATACATTCATGCATACGTACATACATACATATACACATGCCTACACACACACATACATACATACACATACAGACCCACACATACACGTACAGACATACACACACATACGTACATATACACACACATACATACGCACACATGCATATGTACATACATA
>NW_026431497.1:0-228 GCF_001194135.2 Octopus bimaculoides
CACACACACACACACACACACACACACACACACACACATACATACAACAGCAATTCATTCCAGAGAGCCATGGATGAAAAAATTGGAAATATAAAGAACTCGGATAAAATTTTCATAAACTCTGATAAAACAAAAACCTATGCGTGGTTGAAAAAGATCTTTACAAACGATTCCTTTCTAATAGCATTACAGATACCTACAAAAGAAGCTAACACTAACTTATATGAT
>NW_026431498.1:0-227 GCF_001194135.2 Octopus bimaculoides
AAGGTACATGAAGCCCAGTTACAACTACAGCCGGCTATTGCCGGTAAAGGATTTAGCTGCCATTTCTGTACAAGACGTTGTAGATCTTTAGCTGTGCTAAAAAGTCACGTTCGATCACAGCACTGTTAATAGTTTAGCCTCATGCAATGGTCATACTCGATAACGAGGGGCAGCCATCATGTATGTATGCATGTATGTATGTATGTACGTATGTATGTATGTATGTA
>NW_026431499.1:0-446 GCF_001194135.2 Octopus bimaculoides
CATCTCTCCCACCACTTTTCTCTCATTCAGAATACGTATGTATAGCTGTTACGTATTTCGGTCACTGGACTGCAGACATACTGGGGCGCCGCTTGGATGAGTTTAGTCGAACAAATCGGCCCTTGTACTTATTTTTTTAAAGTCTGGTACTTCAGTGGATTTCTTGGTTACGGGGACGTAAACAAATCAACTGGTTGCCAAGTGATGTGGAGACAAACGCAAACACAAAGCCACACACATACGATGGGCTTCCACATAGTTTCCATCAACCAAATCTACTTACAATGTATTAGTCGGTTTGAAGCTATAGTGGAAGACACTTGCACAAGGTGCCGCGCACTGCAATTGATCCCAAAACTATGGTTACAAAGCGTGCTTCTTAACTGCAATCTCATGCACCTATGTATGTATGTATGTATGTATGTATCTATCTATCTATCTATCTA
>NW_026431500.1:0-1860 GCF_001194135.2 Octopus bimaculoides
CTATGGTGATATTCTGATATATATTGTGGTGTATGTGGTTCTGCAGTGGCAGGAAAACCCCGTTGTTTTTGTGCCCGTCGTAAAAAAGAAGCTTCCAGTTCATCTAGTACTGGTCTATATAGGTCTGATAATAAACGGTCTTCCTCAGATTCAAATCGCTGTACATATCGTGGTCTTGCAGTGGGAGGAGAGCGCCGTTGTTTATGTGCCCGTTGTAAGAAATAATCGTCCAGTTCACTTTGTAATGTACTATTTTGCAGTGAACGTGAACGGTCTTGATAGTCTGGTACATATCGTGAACTCTGTGGTCGTGCAGTGGGGGGAAAGAGCCGTTGTTTTGGTGCCCGTTGTAAGAAATAATCTTCCATTTCATCTAGTGATGGTCTAGATTGCTGTGAACGTGAACGGCCTTGCTCGGATATATGTGGCTCTACATTCATGTGATAGTCTGATGCATATCTTGAAGGGGGTTGTGTAGTGAAGTGACGGTGCCGTTGTTTTCGTACTCCTCGTGATCTAGCAAGTTCCAGTGAATCTCGTAAATTATCATATCGCTGTAAACGTGATTGGTCTTGCTTGGATATATGTGGCTCTACATTAGTGTGATAGCCTGATACATATGTTGGAGGTCGTCTATCAACATTCATTGCAGTTACGTATGTGGGAGATGGCACTACATTGTGATGATATCTTGATACATATTGTGAATTATCGCGAACACGATTGGATCTTCTGTCTGCTGAATTATTATTATTCTCTAAATACGAAACACTCCGACACCTGAGGGGCGCTGAAACATAGCTTTCAGAAATTCTTCTAGGAGGATAAATTGTTTTTCTTTCAGATCTGTTATATGACATGTCTACCACCGAAATTCTGTATTCACTTGACGATATACGGTGAGGATATGGTTTTGGTATACTGAGGTGTTGTTCGTGTGTTGTGAAATTTTGGCATTCCTCAAATGGTCTTCTAGTTGACGAAATTCCATCATTATTTTCTGGTTGTTCCTTCCTTGAATGTTTAGGAATACAGAACGAGCATGTTAAATTTGTCTTACTATTTTGAATCATTTCCGTGGCTGTATTAATGCGATGTGGGTTTATTCTTGATATCGAAGATATTTTTCCTCCTTTGATTATGCAGCTTTTGTTCGCTGCAATATTTTCCTGGTCTTCCTTTGGTAATGAGTTACCTAATTCTGCGCTTCTCTTGTTCAATTTAACCAGATGGTTGTCAGGGCAGACATCCTTTTCTCCATTCAGTGTCTTACATTCCAATTTGTTGTTTACATACACGTTCCTATCGTCTGCTACTTCACATACACATCTCTTAGTTTTCTCGTTTTTTGAATAGTCATGTTTTGCTGTTTCATCAACATCGTTTATCTGGTCATTGTTTTGACCTTCCTTAACACCTATTTGAATCATTTCCATCACATCACCAATATGATTCCCAGTATTATTTTCACGATCGTCGTCTTGAGAATCAATATGTCCTGTATTTTCTTCTGTAAAATCCTCGCATTCATTCAGTTCTGTAGATTTGTGTAATCCCCCATTCAGAACATCTAGATATTGGGAATGGTCAGCCATTTTCACAGTTTCGGAACAGAGGTTCTCATAACACTTCGAAAAAACATCATTCTCTGTGGTAGTCATTCTGGTCACCTCAAATTGACGCTCAATGAAGAGAACTGAAACTAAATGATTTAATCATGATTTACTTTTAACTATGACGTCATCGGTGATTGTGACTGTCATTTTGGCATCGTGTAGTAGTCGTAGTAGACGTAGCAGCAGCAGCAGCAGCAGCAGCAGCAGTAGTAGTAGTAGTAGTAGTAGTAGTAGTAGTAGTAGT
>NW_026431500.1:1870-2038 GCF_001194135.2 Octopus bimaculoides
AGACGTAGCAGCAGCAGCAGCAGCAGCAGCAGCAGTAGTAGTAGTAGTAGTAGTAGTAGTAGTAGTAGTAGTAGTAGTAGTAGTAGTAGTAGTAGTAACATCGCTAATCAAACCCTAATTCTTTCTACCTCCCAGGCTCAAAAGAATCACTGATGGCGACAGCAGCAA
>NW_026431501.1:0-235 GCF_001194135.2 Octopus bimaculoides
ATAGATAGATAGAAAGATAGATAGATAAACAGACAGAGCGATACTTACATGCATACATGTATATGCACATACATTCATGCATATATACATGCCTTCATGCATACACACATGCATACATATTACACAAGAACATACAGATAAAGCATACTTAGGCACATGCATACACACAGACATACATGCATACGTAAATACTCTCATACATACATGCATGCATACATACATACATAAATACATA
>NW_026431502.1:0-514 GCF_001194135.2 Octopus bimaculoides
ATGGGTTGGACGGTTCGACTGGAGTCTGGGAAGCCAGGAGGCTGCACCAGACCCCAATCTGATCTGGAAGTGTTTCTATGACTGGATGCCCTTCCTAACACCAACCACTCTGAGAGTGTAGTGGGTGCTTTTCAAGTGCCACCGGAGCAGCTGGCATCGTCCACGATCGGATGGTGCTTGTTAAGTGCCACTGGCATAGAAGCCGGTCAAAGCAGCACTGGCATCGGCCACGTTTGGATGGTGCTTTTTACATGCTACCGGCACAGGGATCACAACTACAATTTCCATTTGATTTGATTTTGATATTGCTGTAGATGTTGATGTACTTGACTCAATAGGTCTCCTCAAGCACAGCACGTCGCCCTACAATCCAAGGTACTTTTGAATGGGCTGGTTATGTGACACTGGTGTAGGATACAGCTGTGAACTCACTATATTTGCCAGGTCTTCTCAGTCCCAGAGGTCTCGGTCTTTCGTCATTGCTTCTGTGAGGCACGGAAGGCAGACACTTAAC
>NW_026431503.1:0-870 GCF_001194135.2 Octopus bimaculoides
CCAAGCCATCACTGGAACTGTAAAAATCTGTAAAACTTTCCAGAAATTTAATATTTTAATATATATGAGCTTGTCTAGACATGCAACGATATTCTTGAGAATACATATATAAACCAAAACAAATATCTGCACATATACAAAACGTATATACCACAAAAATATTTTGTTGCTGATGTTGTAATTCCAATGAAGGAGTATTGGATCTAGGTTAGAAACCGGCTCTTTCTCTATTGGCAAGAAATCTTGAAATAACTGAATAACGATATATATATATATATATATGTTGAAGATTCCTGATGTGAAACTGTGGAGGGCAGAAAGTATTGCTGAAGAAGTCACAGATGTGTGACGAAGGATTTCCGGACAATGGACATGAGTTAAATTAAGAACAGTAATAAACGAGTGAAGTACGAATATATCGTGCGTGTATTTATTTGAGAAAAAAATGACCTTCCCGAAATACAACAATATATATATATATATGTGTGTATGTGTGTGTATGTGTGTGTGTGTGTGTATGAGAGATATTGGTATCCAGGAGACCCAAGATGGCAGGTAAGGCTTTGTAAGAGCTATGGGAGGCGAGCTGGCAGAAACGTTAGCACACCGGGCGAAATGCTTAGCGGTATTTTGTCTGTATTTACGTTCTGAGTTCAAATTCCGCCGAGGTCGACTTTGCCTTTCATCCTTTCGGGGTCGATAAATTAAGTACCAGTTACACACTGGGGTCGATGTAATCAACTTAATCCCTCTGTCTGTCCTTGTTTGTCCGTCTATGTTTAGCCCCTTGTGGGCAGTAAAGAAATAAGAGCTATGGGAGGACCGTATTTAGACTATATATATACATATATATATATATATATATATATA
>NW_026431503.1:3284-3881 GCF_001194135.2 Octopus bimaculoides
ACACACACACACACACACACACACACAAATTTACGCACATACACACAACGGGTCTACAAGATCTGTTTTCCTTTTTGACTAAACAATAAAGAAGGGAAAATAAGTTTTAACGGTTTGATTTGTTGTTGTTCTTACTTTTTTGTTTTTTGATGTTATGTTGCTGAAGTAGTAGTAGTAGTAGTAGTAGTAGTAGTAGTAGTAGTAGTAGTAGTAATTGTAAACTGCTGTAAGTGGTTGTGATGCCTATTGTATTCGCGAAGTTGATGATGGTGATGTTGATGGTGGTGATTTATTGGTAACAGGAGTTTTTTGTTTGTGCTGTTTTGCGTGTTGTTGTTTCTGTTGTTCGCGTTGTTGGTGGTGGGGATGATGATGGCGGTGTAGGTGGTGACGGTGGTAGTGTCGTGCTAGTAATAGTAACAATGGTTGCAGTGTTATTGTTGCAGTAAAGACATTTATAGAGATGACGGCATCGCTGACTATGATACTGGTGACGCTACACGATTCCTCCTCCTCCTCATCATCATAATCCTCCTCCTCCTCATCATCGTAATCCTCCTCCTCCTCATCATAATCCTCCTCCTCCTCCTCCTCCTC
>NW_026431503.1:7259-8977 GCF_001194135.2 Octopus bimaculoides
ACGATCCCTTTTGATCGACCCCCACCCTTTTTTTTTCTTTCCCCCTCCCAAAAAGAAAAGCTCTACATTGTATTTGTCCCATCTTCGTTGAGCCCTGTGTGGCTAATAAAAGAAATGTATCTTGAAGATGAACGAACTATAAATAAGAGCGTGTGGAATATTGAGTAAACAGGTCATGCATACAGAAGATGTGGGTTCATATCCCCCGGGTAGCCTTCAACTATTTCCAACCAAGGGGTTCTTTAACCTAACATTCTAAACACTGATTTCCTCCGTTAAAAGTAATTTGTTTCATGTCTCTCGAAGGTTCTAAATTTTTATAATATAAACATATACATACATAGCTACAAACACATACATACATACATACATACATACATACATACATACATACACACATACATGCATACATACATAGGGTAACTATAGACAATTGCTTCGAAACATTTAGCTTCTATATCCAGATGAGAAATTTACCTTTATAGCAATAATAATTGGTAATGATAAATCTCTGAGCGAGGTAGAAACAGTAACCGCATGATATCGTGAAGTATATTTGCCACATAAATGTGGCTAACCCTTAAGGGTCGATGCTACTGTAGCTTGTAGCCCCAGGAAGACATCTCCAGCTGGCTATTGACACACTATCTGTGCCCAATCAATATTTGCAAAGGGGAGTCATTGTTCCCATCTCCAGCTTGACGTGATACACACGAGTTTCTGGAGAGTGACGCTGATGACGGGTCAATACCCAGAGACTCAGGTCCGTGTGTATCACGTCAGGCTGGAGATGGGAACGATGACTTCCCTTTGCAAATACGGATCGGACACAGAAAGTGTGTTAATAGCCAGCTGGAGGAGATGTCTTCCTGGGGCTACAAGCTACAGTAGCATCGACCCTTAAGGGTTAGCCACATTTAGGTGGCAAATATACTTCACGAATAATAATTGGTGCTTTCGTTTTGTGAGTAAATGCCTAATTGACAGTGCGGATAAGCTTGGCTTTTCAGAGAAAGAAATCAATCAACTGATTCGCACATTACAAATGCAATCTGTAAGAGAAACAGTAAAAATATGCAAGACTTTCAAGTTCAAAACATGACATTATTTTCGTTATCTACATTTCAATGATAGAGCTTTCTATCTTTGTTAGAAACCAGCTCCTTCTTCAGAGGAATACAGAACAGAACATGCATACATGTATGCATGTATACATACATACATACGCATCGACGTACATACATAAATATATACATATATAAATAGCCTTATTTATTATAAAATAACAGTCTTATCTACATTAAATCTTGATTTTAAAGCGCAATAAAAAAAACTGCACCAAATAAACACAGAATTAATATCTTCTCGCCCACATAGACGAAAATACCACAATATTCTACTCACTGAATCTAGAAATGTTGAAACATTTTGAAATATTAATAAAACTATAAAGTTAGAGCGATCTTTCAATAAAAATATCTTTTCTCTTTTCATAATAATTGCATATGCAAACAAAATAGCTTAAATTTTCTTCTTATAGTAGTTTAAAATATGTCAAATCTTATTTTAAACAGTTAAATACACACACACACGCACGCACACACATTCAATGCGTTACAATACACTACTCTATAACACGAATAATTAGAGATGGGTTGTCAATGACAACCAGTCTCTAAAATTTCGAAATATATCCATTGAATTAAAAGCGATTAAAT
>NW_026431503.1:10314-12514 GCF_001194135.2 Octopus bimaculoides
TTTGGCATTTATTCTTACTCGTTTGTATATGTCTGAGATAGTTAATGCTTTCCTGAAAACGCAAGATGCCAGTGTATATTTTATGTAACTCGACATAAGATTTAGCCAAGATTCTCTTACGTAATTTGTTATTTTTCTAAAAATACAGAGAAGACGGTTGTTAGTATGACTTATAAAGAGTATTTAACGATAGGGCTAATATTTAGTTGACTCCTTTTTCATTCGTTAAACCAGTAGTTCTCACCCAGGGTCCATATAAGATTTTGTGGTTAAAATTTATGTTCAATAAATCGATTATATTTCTACAACAGACGAAATATTTTAACAGTTTTTTAATGCAATTTCTAATATTTAATTCTAAAAATACAAGGAGCGCTGAAAAGTTATGGTTTTATTCAACATATTCCCCTCTCAGATTTGCACACTTATTGCAGCAGTCCTTCAGTTTTTCTAAGCCCTGTAAAAAGAACTCGGAAGGTTGGGCATCCAATCAAGCCTTTCGTGATACCCTTAAAGCCGGAAACTTTTCAGTACCATCTCGTGCAACTGGATTATTTAAACATCGAATGGATATGTAAATCCATCCGAATAAAACAGGAATTAAAAAGGTCGACAAGTAAAAAAAAAAGAATGGTTGAGAAACACTGCGTTAAAGATTAAATGTTACGTCTAAGAAATTGAATATTTTGAGAATCGGTGATCGGTGTTATATAGATTCCGTATAGTATTCTTTTATTCTGTTATTCTTTTACTTGCTACAGTCATTTGACTGCGGCCATACTGGAACACCGCCTTAAATATCCGTTCTTCTGTTTTCTTCATAGCTTAAAGTATCGTTAAATTAACTCCACGACGACGATCTAGTAGAATCGTTAAAACATCGGGGGAAATACGTTTTGCAGTATTTGTATAGAATCTTTACATTCTGATTTCGAAACACGTCGAGGTTAACCTTGCCTTTCATCCTTCCATGGTCGATGAAATAAAGTACCAGTCGCGTGCTGGAGTCGATGGTATCGTCTAACCTACTTGCAATAAAATCGTTTGCTTTGTGTCTAAATTAGAAACCATTAAACAGGCCCTAGTATTCGACTAATACATTGCGTTTCATCCTTTCCGGTGTTGATAATGTGAAGCTGACCTTGGTGCAGTGTTCCTGTGTCTTAAGGCATAGGGACACCGGAGAGTTGGGATGGCGGCAGTGCTAATTTACGCAGGCTGTGGTTGTGTAGGTTGAGGGTCTAGGGGCCCTTGATACTGTTATGACGGCTCTGGGCCCTTGATCCTGTTATAACAGCCCTGCTTCAGTGTGAACTGAACCCGAAAGAAGAAAATAAAATCACATTGGAAGGTGTAATATAGAATACAATACACCAGAAAATAATACAGGGTGGTCATGAGTGGAGCGTCATTGGTTATAGATCTAATCTATAACCAACGATGATTCCATTGGAGCAGCGTTTTCGATCATATTCCGAAAAGATTACAAATTACTTCTTTACCAAGCCTGGTCCCAAAGCAGCACAATTCTTTAAATTCTTGCCAGTCTTCATAGAAATTTTGAAATCTCAAATCGGTTCCAACTGAGGCCATTCTGCGAGGTTTAAATGGAATTGCCATATTGGATTTCTGTTGTGGATTACTACAACAACAGTAACGACAACAATAATCTGCATAAACAGGGCTGACTAGGAGAAGAAGAAGAAGAAGAAGAAGAAGAAGAAGAAGAAGAAGAAGAAGAAGAAGAAGAGGCGGAGGACAAGAAGAAGGAGAAGGAAAAGGAGGCGGGAAAGGAGGAGGTGGAGGGAAAAAGATGGAGGAGGTGGAGGGAAAAAGATGGAGGCGGTGGAGAAGGAGAAAAAGAAGTAGAAGGAAAAGAAGGGAAGGAGGAAAGAAGAGGAGGAGAAGAAGAAGGAGGAGGAAAAGGAGAGGAAGAAGAAGAACAACAACAACAATAACGACGTCGATGACAGGGCCAGCCTGGAGCTTAACAAGATGATGTTGTTCATGGTGATGATGATGATGAAGAAGACAAGACGATGACGACAACGACGACACCAACAAGACCGACCACACCCGACCATACCCGTCTATATCTCTTCATTTTTCATTTTTTTTTTTTTTACATTTTTACTTAATTTAAATGTGACGACAGGTCACCGGCAATAGAAAAGCCATAAGAGAAGAAACGGGAGATAAA
>NW_026431503.1:16476-17359 GCF_001194135.2 Octopus bimaculoides
TATTATTATTATTATTATTATTATTATTATTATTATTATTTTTATTATTCGTAATAGAAGTAGTGTAGCAGCAGTAAGAGGAAGAGGAAGAGTATGGGGAGGAGTTACCAAGCAGAGTAATCAATCAATACTTATTAATCTTTTCATCTTTTGTTGATTAAACAATGTTGTTGTTTTCTTCGTCAATAAATAAATATTGCCGATGTTGTTGTTGTTGTTGTGGTCAGTGTTGTAGTTTGTTGTTATTGTTGTTGCTGCTGTTGATGCTAGTAATGGTGAGGATGGTGACGGTTTTGTTGTCGGTGATGTTACTCTCGTAATTATTGTAGATGTTGTCGTAATTTGCGTTGTCAGTTATTGATGGTGATGCTATTCGTGATGATAATGACGACGACGATGATGATGATGATGTATGTATTGTTGTCGTTGTTTTTGTTGATGTATGCATTGTTGTCGTTTTTGTCGTTGTTGTTGTTGCTGCTGTTACTTACACGCCTAAATATAGACAGCGAATACAGACACTTAGATGAAAAAAAATATTACGGCTGATGCTATTGATGTTGATGATGATGATGATGATGATGATGATGATGATGATGATGATGATGATGATGAAGAGGAGCAAGAGCAAGAAGAGGCAGAGGAGGAGGAGGAGGAAGGAGGGAGGCAGAAGAAGAATGGCAAAGTGGATGAGATTCATCCTACATCCCCCTCCTCCTCCTCATCATCATCATCACCAACACCACCACTGCCACCATCATCATCGTCGTCGTCGAATTCATCATCATCATTGTCGTCGTCATCGTCTTTGTCGCCGTCCAATCATCATCATCATCATCATCATCATCATTATTATTCAGAAAAACATAACCGAAAATCGTGT
>NW_026431504.1:0-195 GCF_001194135.2 Octopus bimaculoides
CACATACGTACATACATTCTTACATACAAGCATACATATAGACATACAAACATACACACATACGCATTTACATACATGTATGCATACATACATATACATACATATATGCATACAAATATATATACATACAAACCTACAAACATATATATATATATACATACATACACACACAAACATACGCTCACACGTACATAC
>NW_026431504.1:205-547 GCF_001194135.2 Octopus bimaculoides
TATATATATACATACATACACACACAAACATACGCTCACACGTACATACAAGCATACATACACACATGCATATATAGATACATACAGACATACATACATATATACATATATACTCAGACATACATACATATACACATACATTCATACAAACATACATACTTACATACACACCATACTTACAGACACTCGCCCTCAACACCACCAAAGCCAGCACTAACAACAACGCATTTACCTGATGTACTTTAAACTAGTCGTGACCACCAGACACAATATAAACATCATCAATATACCAGTTGTACCAGACACTGAAAATCAAAAACAGTCTTTTTTACAAATAATTTC
>NW_026431505.1:0-4222 GCF_001194135.2 Octopus bimaculoides
TATGTGTATATGTATGTATATATATATGTATATATATGTATGTATATATAATGCATTGCTAGCTCAAATAGTCTTTAGCTCAATTTGTTTTTCTTTATCTATCTTCTAATAATATATATTCATTCATATGTTTTATATCCTTTTTTTTACAATGCTAGCATAGGTGAGATAGAATGTCTTATTGAGGTACTGTTTTACAGCCAAATGCCCTCCCTGATGCTAATCCTTACCAGTTCCTCAAGTAAAAGATCCTTCATTCTTTCATAGCAAGCAGAAAGTCATTGACCAGAGATTTAACAACACAGCCTGAATGTGATAAGTTCCAAATGAGTGAGCACAGATATAAACATACACATATGGATACATGCATATACGCCTGTGCAAATGCATTTGCATGCACACACACACACACATGCAAGAAAATATAAATGATAGGTTTCTTTTTGTCTATTTCTTTATTACCCACAAGGGGCCAAACATAGAGTGGACAAACAAGGACAGACAAAGGGATTAAGTCGATTATATCGACCCCAGTGTGTAACTGGTACTTAATTTATCGACCCCGAAAGGGATGAAAGGCAAAGTCGACTTCGGCAGAATTTGAACTTGCCCGGTGTGCTAACGTTTCTGCCAGCTCACCGCCTTAATCTTCCATCTGCCAAATCGATCACAAGGAGCTATTGCAGAAAACACTTTCTGAAGGTGCTACGCAGTGAGATTGAACCCAAAATTATGTGGTTAGAGAGCAAACTTCTTAACCACACAACCATGCCAGCACCTATACATACATACAGACATTCATGCATAAATTTATATCTGTCATCATAGTTGCATCAGGTTACTCTTTACTCTCTTTTACACTTTTACTTGTTTCAGTCATTTGACTGCAGCCATGCTGGAGCACCGCCTTTTAGTCGAGCAAATCGACCCCAGGACTTATTCTTTGTAAGCCTAGTACTTATTCTATCGGTCTCTTTTTGCCGAACCGCTAAGTTACGGAGACATAAACACACCAGCCTTGGTTGTTAAGCGAAGTTGGGGGGACAAACATATACACACACACACACATATATATATATACGACGGGCTTCTTTCAGTTTCCGTCTACCAAATTCACTCACAAGGCTTTGGTCAGCCCGAGGCTATAGTAGAAGACACTTGCCCAAGGTGCCACGCAGTGGAACTGAACCTAGAACCATGTGGTTGGTAAGCAAGCTACTTACCACACAGCCACTCCCGTAACAAATTTGCAGAAAAACCTGAAAATACTTGTTTTCACACAGAGAAAGAGCTAAAGAAACTGACATTGGTTCTCCAAATCCAATCTGTTATTGACATAGTGTAAGATTTCTAAAATATTTCCAAAATTCTCCAACCGAGATTCTTATGTAAACAGACGCACACACACTTGAGTGTCTACATCAACAGTTCAACCAACACACACACAAACACAGAGAACTCTCTCGACTCAAAAAGTATTCTCGCCTTGCTAGTGACTCACTTGGACTCTCTCAAGAAGAAATTCAGCTCAACAAAAAAATCATACTTTCATACATATATACAGAATAAAAAGTTTAGAATGGTACAACAATGCACTATAAAACAAAAAAATTGGACTATATACCTGTTGTAATTTGGTTATCTATAATCCGATGATTTTTCGGAATTACAATTCCTTCTTCAGATCTTTTTAGGTGGAGTCTCTGCTATAAACTGTTTTTCGACGGTTATATACTTTTCTACTCTAGGCACAAGGCCCGAAATTTTTCGGGAGGGGACCAGTCGATTAGACCAACTCCAATACTCAACTGATACTTAATTTATTGACCCCAAAATGATAAAAGGCAAAGTCAACCTCGGAGGAATTTGAACTCAGAATGTAAAGACAGATAAAATACTGTTAAGCATTTTGCTCAGCGTGCTAATGTTTCTGCCAGCTTACTGCCTTCATACATATATATAAATAGATGCAAAAACATACATATGTATACATACATACACATACATATATTATAAAATGCATACATTGGTGTTTCTAATTTACTGTTTTCTCCCGTATTTCACATTTTCCTTGCTTCCAATCTAGAAATGTGTTAAAACAACAACAATAATAATAATCTCACACACACACACACATATATTATATGTAGTCCAATTCCTGCCAGTATGGAAAACTGATGTTAAAGAATGATGATGATGATGATGATGATGATATGTACACAAACACACACACATTCCAACTGAAGAAATCATGCCAAAGGAGACACTGGAGCAGGATACTATCCTTGGGCCCATTGGATCCTGTTAAACTGTCCAAACCATGCTAGCACGGGACATGCATGTTAAATGATGATGACAATGATGATGAATGTAATTAAGAAGTGCTTTTAGCATTTAAATGATGTTTATAACTTTTCTTTTTATTTTGTTAGGTTATTTTTGTTTGTTTTTATATATTTTCTATACTAATTTCACTTTTTTTTTTGCTGTGACTATCTTTGGGAGACGCGTGTGTGTACATGTGTATGTTACCCGAGGAAACAGTAGCTAAAATAGCCGAGGAAGTTCGGGTAAGGTTATTAATTAAGCTTAGACTAATTATAGCCAATTTGCTAACAACATTTATCTCTATACATCCACCGATCAGAAGGACAGCTGTTACCAATTGACTTTGTTAACTATAATTAACAGCAGCCTCGTTATTGTGGTTGAAGATTTTAATTGACATGCTGGACAAAACCATGAGGGCTTCTCTGATAGACCTGATGGCATTGGTTATGGCATGAGAAATGATGTATAATCAAGGTTACCAGAGTACTTTGAAAAACATGTACTATCCAGCTGCATAAGAGCAGGAACTAAAATATGCTTCATCATCATCATTTAACGTCCGCTTTCCATGCTAGCATGGGTTGGACGATTTGACTGAGGACTGGTGAACCAGATGGCTGCACCAGGCTCCAATCTGACGCCAACCACTCCGAGAGTGTAGTGGGTGCTTTTACGTGCCACCAGCATGAAGGCCAGTCAGGAGGTACTGGCAATGGCCACGTTCAAATGGTGTTTTTTATGTGCCACCTGCACAGGAGCCAGTCCAGTGGCACTGGCAACGATTTTGCTTGAATGCTTTTGCCCGTGCCACCGGCACAAGTGCCAGAAAGGTGACGCTGGGCACAGGTGCCATCACGATTTCACTTTCGCTTGCCCCAACAGGTCTTCGCAAGCCGAGTTTCGTGTCCAATGAAGGAGACGACGTTGGCATGGGTGCCAGTCATCGAATTTAGTTCGATTTCGATTTCACTTGCCTCAACAGGTCTTCGCAAGCGGTAGTATTGGGGTTGATGTAACCAATTGTACCCCTCCAACAAAATTTCAGACCTCATACCTATCATAGAAAGGATTACCAATATTTATTTGTTTTGCTGTTAAGTTTGAAAACAGTCGACTTTGTCTGTAAAAAATTTTGGACCTGGGATTGGAGCCAAGCCCACTTCTTTCTCCCACTACTGGATTTTTGTTGTTTATTGTTCACTCAATTGATATATTTATGAAAGAATAGAAACCTGACACTATTCATATATATATGTAGTTGTATTGTATACATTCAGGTAGTGTAAAAATGAATGACAGCTTGTTTATGGTCCCCCATAAAAAAAACAATGGAAGTTTCTGTCTTAAGTGGTAATAATGCAGAAGCAATCAAGGCTTTGTCATTTTATGCGTATGTCAATGTATATTCTTTGTTACTCTTTCATTTGTTTCAGTCACTAGACTGAGGCCATGCTAGAGCACCACATGAAGAGCTTTTAGTTAAATGAATCAACCCTTGTACTGTTTTTTTGTAAGCCTTGTACTTATTCTAGTTATACTCTTGTCAAACGACTAAATTATGAGAACATAACCACACCAACACCAGTTGTCAAGTGATGGTGGGGGACAAATATAGGAACAGACACACGTACGCATGCACACACATACGCGCACATATATATGTATATATGACAGGCTTCTTTCAGTTTCTGTCTATCATATCTACTCACAAGGATTTGGTAGATCCAAGGTTATAGTGGAAGACACTTGCTCAAGGTGCCACACAGAGACTGAACTCAGAACCATGTGGTTGGAAACCAAACTTCTTACCACAGCGCCACACCTATGCCTGTATGTGTGTGTGTATATATATATATATATATATATATATACATACATACATACATACATG
>NW_026431505.1:4232-6244 GCF_001194135.2 Octopus bimaculoides
ATATACATACATACATACATACATGTGTGTGTGCATGTGTGTATATATAGGGTGTCCGCAAAGTCTGGGTACATGGGTATTAACACATACTTTAAGAAATAATAATTTCTTATATTTAATTGTTTATGTTATGATTTTATTTACTCCATGTAGCCAGACTTTGTGGACACCCTGTATATATATCATCATCATCATCATTTAATGCCAGTTTTTCAAGCTGGCATGGGTTGGACGGTTTGACAGAAGGTGACCAGCTGAAGGGCTGTTCAGGCTTCATGTCTGTTTTGGCATAGGTTCTTTGGCTGGATGGCCTAACGCCAACCACTTTACAGAGTGTACTGGGTGCTTTTATGCAGCACCAACACAGGTGCTTTTTACATGGCACCATCACCTATGAGCCCACAAGATTAAGGATGCTCAGCTGGAGAGGGTTGTAGGGGAAGAGCCTGTATGCAGGGGCAGCCATGCTTTTACTTAGCTTGACATGTCTTTTAAATGTGTGTGTGTGTGTGTGTGTGTAAGGATATATCAAACAAAAAATATTTTAAGAACTCACGGGGTCAATATATTTGACTAAATCTCTACAGGCAGTGCCCCAGCATGGCCACAATCCAATGATTAAAGCAAGTCAAAGAATAACAGAATATACATAACAATACATGCGGAACAGACCCTTTGTATTGAGGAAACTCCTCAAGGATTTGATCACTGAATCTACTGTAATAAATATTCTTTTCTACTCTAGGCACAAGACCCGAAATTTCGGTGGGGAGGGGGCCAGTCGATTAGATCAACCCCAGTACACAACTGGTACTTAATTTATCGATCCCAAAAGGATGACAGGCAAAGTTGACCTTGGCGGAATTTGAACCCAGAACATAAAGACAGATGAAATACCACTAAGCATTTCACCCGGTGTGCTAACGTTTCTGCCAGCTCACCGACTTACTGTGATAAATATTGCACATGAGAGATATGCAATTAACTATCAACACCGAAACTAAACCTTTGATTCAGTTATTCACAGCTTGATTTAACTATGATGATATTATTTACACCAGGATACATATTACATCATAATTACAGCTAAGTGTTACATGGGTATAGGAGATGCCTTAGTCAGATATAATTACAGAAATATCATATTGTTGGATCAGACCATGAAAGTTACAGAAAGAGTCATAATACAATTAATTAGGAAGAAAATTAGTCTAGATGAGATGCAGTTTGATTTTGTATCAGGATGCTTTCTTTTTGGTAAGACAACTGCAGAAGTATTCAGCTAAAAGTCAGACATTATACTTGGCATTCGTCGACCTGGAGAAAGCCTTTGACAGGATCCTCTGAGATCTGGTGGTCTTGGAGGGAGTTAGGAGGAGACTAATGACTTTTGAGAGTTATACAAGCCATGTATATGGCCGTTGCCAGTAAGATGAGAGTTAGCTATGAGTACAGTTACAAACTGTGGAGGCACATGGCTTAGTGGTTAGGATGTTGAACTTATGATTGTAAGATTGTGGTTTCAATTCCTAGACTGGGCAATGCATTGAGTTCTGGAAGATAACACTTCATTTCACATTGCTCCAATCTACTCAGGTGGCAAAAGCTGTTGTGGACTGACATCTTGTTCAGGTGGGGAATGTTTGTGTCACAATTTATGTCACAGAAGCCGAGAAACTGGTCCTTATGACGCTATATGACTCAAGAAGAGTCTACAGTGACAAATTTATAGTATAGGTAGGAGCTCACCAGAAATCTGTTCTCAGTCCCTCCTTTTCATTATTGCCCCCACCCCACGTCTGAAGGCAGTGCCCCAGCATGGCCAATCCCAACGATTCAAACAAGTAACTGAATGACAGAACATATATATAACAATACATGCAGAACAGACCCCCTTTGTATTTAGGAAACCCCTCCAGGATTTGATCACGGAGTCTACTATGACAAACATGGCACACAAGGTTTATAGGATAAGCTATCAACACAAATACCAAACCTTTGACCCAGCTATT
>NW_026431505.1:6690-7531 GCF_001194135.2 Octopus bimaculoides
CTACGGCCATGCTGGAGCACCGCCTTTAGTCGAGCAAATCTACCCCCAGGACTTTTTTTTTCTTTTTTTAAGACTAGTACTTATTCTATCGGTCTCTTTTGCCGAACCGCTAAGTTATGGGGATGTAAAGACAACAGCATCGGCTGTCAAGCGATGTTGGGTAGGGGGGAACAAACACAGACATACAAATATATACACACACGTACGTATATACATATATATACAACGGGCTTCTTTCAGTCTCCGTCTACCAAATCCACTCACAAGGCTTTGGTCGGCCCGAGGCTATAGAATACACTTGCCCAAGGTGCCACGCAGTGGGACTGAACCCAGAACCATGTGGTTGGTAAGCAAGCTAATACCACACAGCCATTCCTATATATATATATTCTTTTGTTTGCTTCAGTCATTTGACTGCAGTCATACTGGAGCACCTATTTAAAATCTATATGAATATATACATTGTTGTTATTGATGCACAATTGTTTAATCCGGTTCATTATCTGTTTTGGTGTTGTGTTTAAGACTTGTTTTGTTCAAAACATTTACTATTTTCTCCAAACCCAGTTGTTCATACATCTCCCCTGATACATCGTACATCGAAAACAGAAAACCTTTAACCCAATAAGAGTCACAACAACACTTCTTAACTTTTTCCACTCAGAACTTAACAACATATTCGCAGTTCCGTTTTGTACAATTTATTTTGATAGAAAAAAAACCCAAACAAAACAGGTTATACGACAGTTGTTTATTTTATCCTCTTGAATTAGAAACCCATTATTAGCAGCAAAAAACTTCAAACTAATCAACGAGACATATTTCACCTTTTATTTCTCTC
>NW_026431506.1:0-639 GCF_001194135.2 Octopus bimaculoides
TTTCTCTCTTTCTCTCTCGTTATATATATATATATATATATATATATATGCATGCATAGTAGATACATACACACACACACACATGTATGTACGTACGTTTGTACATAAGGTGCGTATGTGTATGCATAGACGTGCTATGAATTAAGTGATGTATGCACGTATAAGTTGCATGGTATATTTTCAGTGCACACATTGCTAATGGTTTATCGCTTAAAAATTACACTCACACACACATTCACATGCAAATATATATACCAATGTTATGTAATGTTATATACTGTATACATTCTTCAAATACACAATATGAATACATAAGTCTATATACATAAAATATAGATATAAATTAGTATATAAACACATATATATAGAATGTAAATATGTACGTAAACAACATTGAGACGTGTACGCACGGGCGTTCATATATGTGTGTGAATGTGTAAATATGTGTACGTGTATGTGTGTCCGTAAGTCTATATGTAAATACGCTTATATTTCTGAATGTGTGGGTGGGTGGTCGTTTGTGTTCGTGTGATATCAGAGGTGCTCGTGTGGGAGATGGATGTAGGGTGGTGTGTATATACATATATACACACATACACACAAACACACACGCACTCACACACACACACACACACACAC
>NW_026431507.1:0-469 GCF_001194135.2 Octopus bimaculoides
TCATATATATATATATATGGGGTAAATTGAAGTGGCATATGGAAATGACGAACGGAAAAGGTAAAATAAAATTTGGAAACCCCTCATTAGTCTTGAAGACCAGAGTCCATTCAGTTTTGGCACATTTAAAGTCCAATGACTCACAAACATATTTTGACTAACCTAAACTTTGATAATGTCTAAACACTGTTTGGTGCTAATATTTCGTTCATTTCCACGACATGGTATTCTACTGGTGCTAATCGGTCGATGTTGTTGACTGCAGTTTAAGCTAAAACTATCGCTTTAATGAGGACTGTCCGGAGTTGCCTCTCTTAGCTATTTCCTATTGCTATGTTTCTAGCTCCATAGCAAAAAACATCGATGTCTTGGAATCATGGGACAGATATGGTGCTTTTACGCCATTTTATAAGAGGAAATTTTCTTCGCGGTAACTGCAGTGAATTTGCCTTTTAGCAGTTGAAATATG
>NW_026431508.1:0-209 GCF_001194135.2 Octopus bimaculoides
TATATACATATATATATACATCATACATAGATATATATACACACACCTACACACCTACGCGCACACACACACACAAACACACACATATAGTCCTAATATGAAAACAACCTCCTACTACATGTAGGCATACATAAAAATAAGGCATCAGCGTGTGCTCGCACACACACAGTCACACACACAGTAACACACACAGTCACACACACAGTAAC
>NW_026431509.1:0-291 GCF_001194135.2 Octopus bimaculoides
ATAGGAAAACAGAAAGCCACTTGGAATTATTCATCAGCTGCCTCTATTCTTACTAGACGTTTCGAACATAATATATATATGTGCGTGTGTGGGTGTGTGTGTGTGTGTGTGTGCATTTGTGAGTTTGTGTTTGTCCTCCAACCATCGCTTGACACCCGATGTTGGTGCGTTTACATACCCGTAACGTAGCAGTTCGGCAGAAGGGACCGAAGGAATAAGTACTACGCTTACAAAGAATAAGTCGATTAAAAGGCGATGCTCCAGCATGGCCGCAGTCAAATGACTGAAACA
>NW_026431510.1:0-337 GCF_001194135.2 Octopus bimaculoides
ACACACATACAAACGCTTACATACACACACGCACAAATATATGCATACATGTATATACATATCTATACCTATGTATACATTAATATATAGATTATATCTTATTATATATACATATATACATATATAATATAGATATATAATATATAATATATATATATATACGTATATATATATAGTATATATATATATGTACATATATATATATGATAAGATATGTATCTATATATTTATGTATACATATGTGCAGATATGTATATGCATGCATGTATATATATGCGTTTGTACGTGTGTATGTATATATGCATATAAAAAGTAACTTAAAATCGAAGTTTATTAA
>NW_026431511.1:0-375 GCF_001194135.2 Octopus bimaculoides
ATATATATAAATATATATATATATATACACAAGCAATAGCGCATACACATATATACACACGTGTAAATATGCATACATACAAATATATATTAAGTTGTACATATGCACTGACCCGCATATATAAACATGAATATATATATATGCATTTATATACATATATGTACATACATACTTACACATACATACCTACGTACATATATATGTGTGTATGTATATATATATATATATATATACATACATATATACATATATATACATGCATACATTCATATACATGTATACAAAACGGCCTAGAGTTACATCTGCATATTTGACAATTAATGCCCGACTGCTGGAAAATGTAAACCCCCTCGGGGTGAAATATATATATATATA
>NW_026431512.1:0-507 GCF_001194135.2 Octopus bimaculoides
TAGGTGTTTTCAAATCAAAACTGGACCTCTTCCTGTCGAGAGTCCCAGATAAATTTGAGGTAGGTGGTATGGTGACCTCATATCAAGATGAGACTTTGCCTTTCACCCTTTCAGGAACGATAAAACAAGTACCAGTCGAACACTGGGGTCGATGTAATCGACTCATCCCCTCCCCCAAAATTTGGAAAAATTTGAAACCATTATTATTATTATTATTATTATTATTGTTGTTGTTGTTGTTGTTGTTGTTAAAGCGGCGAGCTGGCAGAAATGTTAGCACGCCGGGCGAAATGATGCTTAGATGTATTTCGTCTGTTTTAACGTTCTGAGTTCAAATTCCGCCGAGGTCGACTTTGCCTTTTATCCTTCTAGGGTCGATAAATTAAGTACCAATTACGTACTGGAGTCGATCTAATCGACTGGCCCCATCCCCCAAAATTTCGACCCTTGTGCCTAGACTAGAAAATATTATTATTATTATTATTATTATTATTATTATTATTATTA
>NW_026431513.1:0-214 GCF_001194135.2 Octopus bimaculoides
CTTTTGACACGTAATACTGAAATAGTGTAAGAGATAAGAGATTGCTCCGGATTCACAAGAAGGCAAAAAATTGAAAATCTTTGGGGTCCATGACACTGCATGAACCCTAGGTAAGACATGTGTAAAATTTGAATGAAATAGGTTGGATAGTTCTCATGTTTTAATGATGCACACATACAGACAGACAGACACACATTCTCAGTTTTATATATAT
>NW_026431514.1:0-263 GCF_001194135.2 Octopus bimaculoides
AGCCCGTCGTATATATACATATATGTATGTGTGTGTGTGTGTGTGTGTGTCTTTGTGCCTTTGTGCCTTTGTGTTCCACCACCGCTTGACAAGCAGAGTTGGTGTGTTTGTGTTCCCGTAACTTAGAGGTGCGGCAAAATACACTGATAGAATACGTACCAAACTTTAAAAAAAGATGTCCTGGAGTCGACTCATTCGACTAAAGATTCTTCAAGGCACTGCCCCAGCATGGCCGCAGTCAAATGACTTATATATATACAGAG
>NW_026431515.1:0-1118 GCF_001194135.2 Octopus bimaculoides
ATATTCATCTCATAGTGTGATGAGGTAAGTTAGATAGGAAGGAGGTAAGACGTAAGGTAGAAATAAGAGCTATAGAGGTATAGAAGGGGTATGTGTTAATGATCATAGTGTTTTGTATGTGGATGCTATTCGCGTGGGGGCGAGGGTGAGCTTACATTTACATTTATGAAAGAATTTTAAAAGCGCGGAAGAATTTGTGCTTACAAGTTCTGAAGGCCTCGTTGTATTTATTAAGCAATTGTGGAGAGTTGTGGGTTAGAATTTTGAGATCATAATCAAGGGTATATCCATCAGAATATCCGATCTATCTGCCAATGAATCTTCAATAACTGCGCCAACTACTATAACCAAGCTGTAGCTACTAGTGGTATCTCTCGGAAGATTAGACTTATACCAAACACTAGACTTAAGGAACACCCCTCGAAACTTAGCTCTGGACAAACGTACGCATATATTAAAAGTCCAATCCTTCCTACTGCGTTCAGTCAATCTCGCCCGCCTAGCAGCCGCACTCATAACACTCGATCTACAAACACTAATACTAACATTACACCTTCCAACTCTCCTCAAACATTCACCAGGAATTACATCTCCCCTAATTGCCTAATAAAAGCGGCGGAAGATCTATTCTCTGGTATATACCTCCATTCGCTTTAAACGTTAAGGGCCTCACTAAAGCTTTCTTTACAATAGTAGAATCCAGTTTCCCACGTAACCATAAGTACCATTCTATCTTTAACAGATCTATTTTGAAATTATCCTATTCATCTACACCAAATAGAGAATCTATTATCACTTCATCTAATAAACGTAAACTTAACTCCTACTATCTAAATACATACAACCCTACCATAGACCTACACAATAAAAACGCTAAATACCAATCGCAATAACGTATCTAACACCCCTGGCCCGACCACTTTAAACAACTTAAACATAAATAATATAATCCCCACTTCTGATGGTAATGGCCGCACACCTGAAATCGACGCAAACACTAATAGGCACACTGATACTACGAATACTAATTATATTATAACAGATACAACTAATAATACCTATACTTCAACTACGAAAAGGAATAGCAATGATATTAATACTAACATCAACGGCAATAT
>NW_026431515.1:3875-5108 GCF_001194135.2 Octopus bimaculoides
AAACGCAACTATTAATAGCTGCAATAATAGCATCACTAATACCACCTCCTCTACCACCGCTAATACTAACACTACTACTAATGATACTACTATTACCGCTGCTGCAGCTGCAATACTGCTGCTGCTACTACTACTATTACTAGTAATACTACCGATACTACTACCACGGATACTACTACTACTACTAGTAATGATAATAATAAATACAACAGCGATACCGATAATGATAATGGCGATAATAATAATAATGGTAGCGCTATCGTTGATATTGATACTAGAAATGACAGTAATAATAACAGCAATATCACGATCGGTTTACTTAATACTACCCTAACCACTACCAGCACTACCACATCTCTCTCTACAATTACCCATCATAGAACCGATTAATGCAACTTCAGATCCGGGATAGATTGCCCGTTGCAAGCCCAATGCAGAAGATTCAACATCATATACCGATGCACCGTTCACAACTTGGTAAATAACTCCTGTGGCTACTACATTCGTTCTAGTACTATTTTAAACAAAGGTGTTATGCACATTTTAACTCGTTTAAAGATAAGGAGAATAACAATTCCACATCACTAGCCAGCCACGTACACCATCTGATTAAAAGAAAAATGCAGTATGGGCTATAATAGACTCGGTTACCCCA
Source organism: Octopus bimaculoides (assembly GCF_001194135.2). NCBI lineage: Eukaryota > Metazoa > Mollusca > Cephalopoda > Octopoda > Octopodidae > Octopus > Octopus bimaculoides. Next base: position 4,531 of record NW_026431515.1, read on the forward strand.
TATCAGTTGTGGACTTTGCTTAAAAGATGCCCTCAAAATTCTGAACCACAACTCACCACGATTGCTTAAAGAATACGAAGCCTTCAGTACGTGTAAGCACAAATTCTTCCGCGCTTTTAAATTCTTTCGTAAATCTAAGCGTAAGCTCACCCCGCCACGAATAGCATCCACATACAAAACCCTATGATCATTAATACATACCCCTTCTATATCTCTATAACTACCTTATATCTTACCTCCTTCCTATCTAACTTACCTCATCACACTATGAGATGAATATTAATTCTTTAATTTATCCTTAATTTATTTTTAAACCTTAACCCAATAAATCCCCAAATATAACCCCCCTAACTCTAACTCCCACTCGTAAATAATTTGACATTCCACTAGCTCTTCCTTTCTCTAATACCTACATACCCATAACCCTATTGCTAAAAATAACTTTACAGTTACTGACTTTAGCCAGAATGGACACAAGTAGTTACTACTAAAATTCCCTCCCCAATAACTTTAGACTTTAAGATTACCAGAAATCTACTACTCTCTTTAATATAAATATCCCCTTTAATTTAGCTAAA
>NW_026431515.1:6076-6376 GCF_001194135.2 Octopus bimaculoides
ATATATGTATGTATATATATATGTATATACATATCTATCTATCTATATATATATAGATATGCAGGGCAGGGAATCGTCAATTAGTAATAAAATTAATAATTAACAATTTTGCCGGGTAGCTCAGTATGAAAAAACCTTATATCTTTCAGTCTCACTCTCTCTCACGTTCAATCTCTCTCTCTCCCTCTATAACACCTACTTCACCCTAACTGCTATACTACTACCACCACTAACAACTATTATGTGTTACAAACGCATATTTGTTTAAATGTTTGTGTGTATATATATATATATATATAT
>NW_026431516.1:0-237 GCF_001194135.2 Octopus bimaculoides
TATATAGTTAGAGGATTCAATAAAATCTAGGCACATTATCATCACATAGGATGAAACGGTTAGCTACAATAAAATAGGGTTCACAAGTAAAACAGCTATGTGGTAAGTACCAAATCTAATTTATAGCGTAGATCCGACTCATGGCTACTTCTCGGCGCGGCGTAACTTGAAAAAATATACAAATAACATAATGATAATAATAATAATAATAATAATAATAATAATAATGATGATGAT
>NW_026431517.1:0-244 GCF_001194135.2 Octopus bimaculoides
ACATATGTATATATGTATATATATAATATATATTTATATATATATTTGTGTATAGAAATATAACGTGTGCTTATATATAAAAATGTATGTATGCATATGTATGTATATGAATATATATTTCTATGATGTACATAAATCTATACATGGATACATATATATGTATACAGATACACACACATATATATACATAATAAATATACATACATGTGTGTGTGTATATATATATATATATATATATATATAT
>NW_026431518.1:0-300 GCF_001194135.2 Octopus bimaculoides
CACCTCTACATGTTCACATGCACAGACTTACAGATGTACACACACATATACACACACACACACACACACAAATGCCAACACACATACACAAGCACACACACACATTCCTACAGTCATGAGCATGATTTACCATTTATATACAGAAATGGAATTAGATTTATAGAACAGTTTAAACTGCTTTGCCATTAGATATGTCAAATAAAGATATAATATACAAGTCTGGGTATTTGTGTGTGTATGTGTGTGCATATATATATGCATGTGTGTATATCTGTATGCCATCATGCATATATATATATA
>NW_026431519.1:0-220 GCF_001194135.2 Octopus bimaculoides
AGTTCAAAAATGGAAATTTTGACCTCAAAGACGCACCTCGTCCTGGCCGTCCAGTTGAATTCGATGAGGAGCGATTAAACTAACCTTTGCACGAAAATTCTCGTCAAACGACAAGGGAACTGGCAGAGATAATGGCATGCTCCCACACTGCTATAGAGAAGCATCTTCATGCGATGGGAAAGGTTCAGAAGTATGGAGCATGGGTTCCGCATGCTTTAAG
>NW_026431520.1:0-232 GCF_001194135.2 Octopus bimaculoides
TATTATTACTATTATTATTATTATTATTATTGATATTTTTATTACTATTATTATTACTATTACAATCTTTCGCCTCCTTATCATCATCATCATCATCATCATCATCACCTTCATCACCATCACCACCATATATCGGCACTAAAATTACAACTATACTTGTTAATTTATGTTATCATCATCGATATTATTATTATCATTATTATTATTATTATCATTATCATTATTATTATTA
>NW_026431521.1:0-247 GCF_001194135.2 Octopus bimaculoides
GTGGAACAGAAACCGGAATTATGTGGTGGGGAGGCACAGTTCTTCCCTTACAAACAGGACTGCAGCTATACAGTGAAATTGAGTGTATATTTTTGTGTATGTATGTACGTATGTATGTATATATGTAAGTATGTGTGTATGTATGCATGTATGTATATCCATCCATCCATCGATCCATCTATCTATCTGTCTGTCTGTCTATCTACCTATCGGCCTATCATCTATCTATATACCTATCTATCAATAT
>NW_026431522.1:0-297 GCF_001194135.2 Octopus bimaculoides
TAAAAATATATAAAATACGTATTATTATACAAAGAAAATCTAATTACAAAGTCATTTTCCATAACAGATCTTATGAATATACAGTATATCATTTTTATGTTTACTCTAACAATACTTCCAATAGTATGTGATCGTTTCATTTCATACGAATTCATATAATATCATTGGCATGGACAACTATGTAGCTGTAATTCATAGCTTTAATGTTGTCAAACAATGGTATGATTCGTTCACCTGCTTCATATTCCCCAAAACCATGCATAACTATAACTATTTGCTTTTCAATTATGATGCAAT
>NW_026431523.1:0-550 GCF_001194135.2 Octopus bimaculoides
TATATATATATATATATAAATAAATAAATATATATATACATAAATAAAAATATATATATATACATAAATAAATATACATAATTAATAGTTATCGCCAAGCCAACATGGCAGTCCCAAAATTAGGACGAAAGCTGCCGTGAATTAGCTCCAAGAAGCCATCGCCTCTAGCTAGCTATGTGACACACGAAACCTGTGTCCTTTATAACCTTCGAACAGGGGAGGTCAGCAGTGTCCCCCTGCTGGTTTGGCATCTGCAGACTAGTTTCAGGGTGTTGCCCCTTGTCAATGCAGAGCAGCCAAGCCCTAGCCAGCTAGCCAAGCCCTATATATATATACATATATATACACTTATAAAGAAATATATATATATATAAATAAATATATATATAAATAAATAAATAAATATATATAGATATATAAATAAATATATATATAAATAAATAAAGAAATAGATAAATATATATATATATAAAGAAATAAAGAAATATATAAAGAAAGAAATATATATATATATATAAAGAAATAAATAAATATATATATAAATATATAT
>NW_026431524.1:0-200 GCF_001194135.2 Octopus bimaculoides
AAGGAGGACTTATGAGGTATTTGGCAAGGTTCGATCGTAGAGCACAAATGCATATATGCAGTCATAAGCATATTGTACGTATCCATAACGAACAGGTGCTAGTGTTAAGTCTATGTTTAAATACTTATTTATTCAGACAATTAAAAACTTACACTTTAGATCACCTTAACGATCTTTACTAAAAGTATGCATCATATCTT
>NW_026431525.1:0-597 GCF_001194135.2 Octopus bimaculoides
ATGCACACGCGCGCGCACGCATATCATTAACTGCTTATATTCTATCATATATAGACAGCTGACCATGGCAAGATTTAATAATAGTATCCGCAATTTTTAATGACTTCCTCTAAAAGGCATGCGGCCATTCAACATCCTGTGTAAGTTGAAGTTCGACAACAGAAGCAACTAAAATCAGTGTCAATTTGAACACCAATGCAGTGAAATTTCTTCAATAAAATAAAAAAAGATGAGATGAGGCAAAAATGCGCTTTTCCTGTCACTAATTAAGAAGACACGGCTTAGCTATATAACCTCGCCATGTTAGACGATATTTTAATTGGTTATATATCTACTTAACTTTGAGAAGAAGAAGCATGATTGGCCGAATGGGTAAAGTGCTTCTTCTTTTTCGTATCATTCACTGGTTTCAATCATTAGACTGCGGCCATATTGGATCACCATCTTGAAGGGTTTAGTAGAAAAAAATCAACGCCAGTATTTACTTTTTAAGTCTGGTATTCATTTTATCGATCCTCTTTTGCCGAACCGTTGCGTTACAGGGATGTAAAAAACATCAGTTGGAGGGACAAATACACACACATACGCACCCATATT
>NW_026431526.1:0-111 GCF_001194135.2 Octopus bimaculoides
ATTATTATCATCATCATCATTATCATTATTATTACTATTATTATTATTATCATTATTATTATCATTATTATTACTATTATTATTACTATTATTATCATTACTATTATTATT
>NW_026431526.1:121-232 GCF_001194135.2 Octopus bimaculoides
CATTATTATTACTATTATTATTACTATTATTATCATTACTATTATTATTACTATTATTATCATCATTATTATTACTATTATTATTACTATTATTATCATTATTATTACTAT
>NW_026431527.1:0-388 GCF_001194135.2 Octopus bimaculoides
ATATATATATATATATATATATATATATATGAAGAAAAGCAACACAAATTATTAGGTTATAGCAGTACGTACGTTTCGTACAAGCTTCATTTAATTATGTAGTGAGAACACCACATAAAATGTGCAATGAAAATGTACTCCTCAGCTGCATAATGGAAGTTCATTTCAGAAAGCCATTTTGTAAATGTGTGCAAATACAAGAGTAAGAGAATACAGCCCAGTCAAGATGGTATTCTTTCCATCTCCTCTTGCCCACGAACAACATAGTTTCGGGTTCAGTCCCACTGCGTGACACCTTGGGCAAGTATCTTCTACAATAGGCTCTGGCCGACCAAAACCTTGTGAATGGATTTGTTAGTCGGAAACTAAAAGACCCCCCCCCCATATA
>NW_026431528.1:0-244 GCF_001194135.2 Octopus bimaculoides
TGTCTTTGCCGCCTGTTCGTAATAGGCCCCGGATATTCAGTATATATATAAACACATACAGACAACTACATATATACATATATATATGTATATGTATATGTATATATATTTATATATGTCAGTATACATGCAAACACATATAAGCATATATATACACATACATACACGTATATTCATATATATATGTATACATGTATATATATATATACACACACACACTCACACACACACACACACACACACA
>NW_026431529.1:0-446 GCF_001194135.2 Octopus bimaculoides
AAGGAAAACAGACGTGAGATACGTAAGGATATTGTATTTGCAGTTCCATTGTTTAAGCAGAATGGTGCATATATAAGTTTCCTATATAATTTTCAAGATCCGATGGAATAAGAAAAACAAAGGCCCCAAGGTAGAGTAGGGGATAGCAGCGTATCAGTGCACTAACAATGTGCACAGAGGCACACGTACTTACGGATTTGTCCACTCTTAGCATTATGTACTATTTGTGTGAAATATCCTAAGTGATAGAGATAGACTATACTCTTAATTCCCATTTTTAAAAAAAACGTTATTTTAGGGGGTCGTTTTGTTCACGTGTATTTGCGTATACACAAAATATATGCAGATAGATACATATGGATACACAAACACACAGGAAGACTGACAAACCTCCATGAGTATATTTGATATATATATATATACATATAAGGAAAATAATCTTTTCC
>NW_026431530.1:0-222 GCF_001194135.2 Octopus bimaculoides
ATATGCGTGTGTGAGTGTGCTTCTGGAGTGAAGTGGGGAATAAAAGACATAAAAATGGAACAGAGATAGAGTTAGGGGAAATTTATTTATGCGTATCATTTAAAGAAACATTTGATGATTACTTGAAAGACAATAAAACAAGCCTCCACATACAGAATATATAAACATACTAAAGTACACACATACATATAATCTACCTTGATAGTAATACAACAAAAATAA
>NW_026431531.1:0-159 GCF_001194135.2 Octopus bimaculoides
ATATATATATATATATACACAAACACACACACATATATACATACATATATATATATACATAAATTCACAAACGAACTATATATAAATCTATATATCAACACATACACACATATATAAACACACACACACACACACATAAACACACACACACACATATAT
>NW_026431532.1:0-211 GCF_001194135.2 Octopus bimaculoides
TGCTGAAAATACATGTTGTTGCCAATGTTTACATCTGTAAGAATTTTCTAATATATATATATATATACAAGCATATCCATACACACGTATTCACGTATCCATACAGACGTATTCATACAAACGGATTCACACTTCTTCACAAACACACCCACATACACTCTTACACATACATATATATATACATATACATACATACATACATACATACATA
>NW_026431533.1:0-252 GCF_001194135.2 Octopus bimaculoides
GATAGATAGATAGATAAATAGATAGATAGATAGATAGATAGATAGAAATATGTACACATAATATGCATATATGCATATATACATAATATATATTGTATATATGTACATACAATTTGCATATATATATATATATTTATACACACACAAAGACAGACATATATGTATCTACATATGTATGTATGCATGCATGTATGTACGTATGTATGTACGCATGTATGTATGCATGCATGTATGTATGTATGTATGTATGTA
>NW_026431534.1:0-339 GCF_001194135.2 Octopus bimaculoides
TATAAAATAAAAAAGTAAAAATAAAAACATGTATACACATATATATATAAATATATATCTCGCCAATTTCCAATCTAAATATATATTTTTAGCAACTTTCTAAGCAACACATGACCAAAGAGAGGATTCGTAAAATAAAGAGACACAAAAACAATGAGATAAAGCAACGCAGAGAACAAAATGAGAAGACAAATATTTTTATCGCCATTTAATTAAAACAAGTGTCGACTGTTTTGTCTGCAAAAGTTCCAGGAAAAGAACTAAACACAACCAGAACTGTTCAACCAATTTACCTATTGAGAATAGCTTGGAAACAAAGAAGAAAAAAAAACAATAATG
>NW_026431535.1:0-237 GCF_001194135.2 Octopus bimaculoides
GAGATTAGAGAGAGAAGAGAGAGAGAGCATCTCATGAGTTTTGTGAATGAGCATCTACTAATGACACAAATACACACATATGCACACACATGTAGACTCACACAAACACACAGATACACATCCATACATATATGCACATCTATAGCTATCTGTATATATACATACACACACACACAAACAGGTATACATACACACATATACACCCACACACATAAACAGATATATACATACATACAT
>NW_026431535.1:247-350 GCF_001194135.2 Octopus bimaculoides
TACACACATATACACCCACACACATAAACAGATATATACATACATACATACACACATAAACAGATATATACACACACACATACATAAACAGATATATACACAC
>NW_026431536.1:0-243 GCF_001194135.2 Octopus bimaculoides
CCTAAGTAAGGCATGTGTAAAATTTGAACGAAATTGGTTGCGTAGTTCTCAAGTTTTAGGGATATACACACACACACACACACACAGACAGACAAACAGACAGACAGACACACATTCTCATTTATATATATATATACAATAAATATATACAATAAATGTTTATATAGCACCAGGAGTGTGCTATATGAACATTTATTGTGGTTTTAGTGTCAAGCTTTATATATATATATATTTATATATATA
>NW_026431537.1:0-291 GCF_001194135.2 Octopus bimaculoides
AGTTGGAGTTATGAACTCTTTTTCAACAGGAAGTGACCTTATTTCTCTAGTAACAGACAAACTTCCTGTAGAAAAAGAGTTCATAACACCAACTAAAATCATTTGTCTCCCCTTACACACACTTCCTGTTTTGACACCACACTTCCTGCTTAACACAAACTTTTAACCCTTTTTTTAAACCTAACTCAACTCTCAATTCTCATGCATCCTTATTTTTGCAACCATTATATACATAAATTATCATTGAACTTCAAAAGCTCAAAAACAATATAATGTATTGGTATATTTATT
>NW_026431538.1:0-336 GCF_001194135.2 Octopus bimaculoides
AACAACAACAACAACAACATATCTTACTCGTATTTTACAACAGTGAACTGATATATAGGTGTAAAGAACTTGGTTAAAACTAGGCTTTCCATTGCCGCTTACAACAAAAAACAACTGGGGCGTTAAGATACATAACAAAAGGATGTACGCAGAACAATGTACTGCTGTTACACACACACAAACACATACATACAATGACTCAAAAACACAAACGTTCAACGCACACATACATAAATATACATTCACATGCAGATAACTTGCACACTCACACACATGCACATACATTTATATATACACACACAAATACACACACATCTATACATGTGTGTGTGTTTG
>NW_026431539.1:0-406 GCF_001194135.2 Octopus bimaculoides
AGATAAAGTATAAAGATAAAAAGAAAACTTATGGACAAAATATAAAGAGAGAGAAAGAAACAGAGAGGAAGTGAGAGAGATAGGGGTGAGAGAAAGAGAGAACGAGAGAGACAGAGATAATCATTGGACATGGTACTTCTTAACATATCCCAAAATGTGTTATTCAGAATAAGATTGCTAGATGTAAACTATCAAATGCATTAACCAGTTTCTGCAATGATGACATCCAACTAAAAAATGAAGAAGTGATTAAATATTCTCGAATAAACCATACAAGGTATATGTAAATGAGTAACTTATTTCTGCCTCTTTAATCTAAAATATTAGGTTAGCCTTCATCACCAGGCATTCTTCTGTAGGTGTGATGTACAGAAACTGAATATTGAGAAAAAAAAGTCGTCAGAAT
>NW_026431540.1:0-229 GCF_001194135.2 Octopus bimaculoides
ATATATATATATATATATATATCTATTCGGGAATGGAGCAGATAAAATCCATGCTACATATGTTTCATAGCTAGCAGAACCTCAAAAGTAGTAATTATTGAAACGAGGGGTAATCCGCTGGCTACTCATCAGGCCAAAGATACCTTAATCAAAAGAAGTTAACATTGTCATCAAGGGATCCCATGTTGACTTGTGGGAGATTCAATTGAAAATGCACATATATATATAT
>NW_026431541.1:0-273 GCF_001194135.2 Octopus bimaculoides
TGTATTAGTTTAATGCTCGGGAATAGAGAAAGTCTTTGACGTTTCGAGCTTAAGCTCTTCAACTGAAAGGAACACAGAAAGAAACACGGAGAAAAATATATAAATGTAGTGGTCAGCGATCTATCATGGCGAATGCCGGACAGAAGGATCACACAAGAGAGCTAAGAAAAAGGGGAGATAACGAAAAAGTGGTGAACCCAAGACGAGAAGCTGCGCGTGTGAAAGAATGCTGGTGATCTTAACGTATGCATGTGTGTATGTAGGTGTGAAGGT
>NW_026431542.1:0-171 GCF_001194135.2 Octopus bimaculoides
ATATATATATATATATATATATATATATGTATATATATATATAGACATATCTAAAATTCATGCTATGTATGTTTTATAACTAGCGGAATCTGCGCTATTATTTTTTTATTTGTTTTTCAGTCATTCGACTGCGGCCATGCTGGAGCACCATCTTTAGTCGACCCGAGTACT
>NW_026431542.1:181-365 GCF_001194135.2 Octopus bimaculoides
GTCATTCGACTGCGGCCATGCTGGAGCACCATCTTTAGTCGACCCGAGTACTTATTCTTTGTAAGCGTAGTACTTGTTCTATCGAATTTTTTTGCCGAACTGCTAAGTTACGGGGACTTAAACACATCAATATTGGTTGTCAAGCGATGGTGTGGGAACAAACGCAGATACACAAACACACACA
>NW_026431543.1:0-381 GCF_001194135.2 Octopus bimaculoides
CTTTTACAAGAATTTTATCAGGAAGCTAGTGTGTAAGAAATTTATAAGAGAAAAAAAAACCATGATTTTTTTATTCCCAAGAATATAATTATTCATTTATATTTATATAAGGGTATTACTACAGAATAATGCCACCCATAAGGTGACGATTTTGTTTATTTTTATATGTCAGTACCATACTATACTGATGACCGAAAGCTAGATTTTATTCTAGTAATCTTGAAATCGTTCGATATATATAGTTGAGTTCATTTTTTCCAAAAGGTTGGTTTTTTTAAGAGTTGCTTTTCCTTGCATTCGGTAAGAAAATGTGTTTATTTGGGAAGTCTATTGTGTGGCATTATTCTGTAGTAATGCCCTTATATAAATATAAATAAATAT
>NW_026431544.1:0-307 GCF_001194135.2 Octopus bimaculoides
GTGTGTGTGTGTGTGTGTGTGTGTGTATATACTATGGGCTTCTTTCAGTTTCCGTTCACAAAATTCACTCACAAGGCTTTAGTTGACCCGAAGTTACAGTAGAAAACACTTGCCCAAGGTGCCACATTGAGGAACTGAACCCGGAACCCGGACCCATGTGGTTGAGAAGAAAACTTCCTTACCACCCAAGCACGCATGCGCCTAGAGTTAATAATTTGGAAGGAAAATATCTAAAAACTGTTTTGTTTTTATTATTCCTTATTTATTCATAATATACATTCACATACATACGTTCATACGCGCATAT
>NW_026431545.1:0-318 GCF_001194135.2 Octopus bimaculoides
TAGATAGATAGATAGATAGATAGATAGATAGATAGATAGATAGAATGGTAAATACGTGTAGCGATACTCATGATACTGATGTTAGAACTGAACATGAATATGCTTCAAAAAAAGGTGTTAGTCTAAACACAGTACGTAATAATAGATTAAATGGATGACAATTATGTAATATATTTCATTAGCTTCATAATATAATCACCTGTTTCCTGTCATTTATGTAATGAAATATATAAACACGAAGATGAAAATACAGGCTTTAATTGCAAAATACAGCATTTGTTTCTGCACCATACACCCAACCATACATAGGCACAAATA
>NW_026431546.1:0-662 GCF_001194135.2 Octopus bimaculoides
GTGTGTGTGTGTGTGTGTGTGTGTGTGTGTGTATATATGTATATATGTGATGTATATATGTATGTATATATGTGTATATATATATATATATGTGTGTGTGTATATATATATATGTATATGTGTATATATATACATATATGCATACATACGTTCATACACACGCACGCACACACATATACATGAAACAGAGATTATTAGTGAGAGATTATTAATCGGAGCAAAATACTCAGTAAGCTCTCTGTTAGTACACCAGGCTAGCAATATTGTTTAGATTAGTAAAGAGCTCCTAGTATTCTTATAGCAGGGTCCAAGGTTATGGTCCATCACAATTCTATACTGCAATCCCTCGATTATCGCGGGTGTTACGTTCCAAAAAACCCCGGGATAAGGGAAAACCCGCGAAGTAGAAACAGTACTGTACAGTATATTTTTTAAAGATTATTTTTATAATTTCGATATATTTATTTTATTATAAATGCAAAACAACACCACTGAGGAATGGGCGTAAGCTTAAATAATAAACCGCGTTAGGTGAACCGCGATAGATGAACCGCGATAGATGAACCGCGATATGGTGAGAGACGACAATATTGTAAATCTGAGGTTATGCTTCAGTTATCCTGGTTTTTACACAGAGTGATATACGAGACAAGGCATAAATA
>NW_026431548.1:0-225 GCF_001194135.2 Octopus bimaculoides
TAGATAGATAGATAGATAGATAGATAGATAGATAGATAGATAAAAAAAACTATGAATATCAGGTATATAACATAATATAATAATATAACAGGCGATTCGTATTAAGTAAAGAAAGAAACAAACAAACAAACAAACAAAGGAAAACGAGAGAAGGAATAGGAGAGAAGAAACGAAAATGATGAGAAGCAATAAGAGAGGTAAAGTGGAAGGGAGACAACTAATGTA
>NW_026431549.1:0-685 GCF_001194135.2 Octopus bimaculoides
GACAGATAGATAGATAGATAAATAGATAGATAGATAGATAGATAGAAACACTGACAGATGGAAACAAACAGAGAGATGTATACATATACACACGTAAATGCGTATAACATATGTGTTGCCGTTTCCCTTTACACTTATATATATTTTACGTTACTAATGTATACATGCATACACTTACGCATACATATATATATACATACACATCTATACATATACACCTATATCTTCTATATATATGTCCACATTAATACTCACCACTGGACAAAGGTATAAACGTATTGCTGTTATTTACATATACGCAGACGTATATTATAATTATATACATACCCATACAGATGAATCTGCGTTCAGATACCAATTCATACATACATACATGCATACATACATATATGCATACATACGCAAAAATTATGCGTAGTTACACACAGACGCATACATATAATACTACAACCATATACAATAATGCATACAGTTATGTAAGCATACAAGTATTTACACTATTATACAGCATTATACGCATACACACACATACAGGTAGACATATATATTCATGCATAGGAAACTACATGAATATATACATATGTGTGTATATGTATGTGTGTACGTATATATGTATGTATGTGTATGCATATGTATATACATATATATATGTATATATGTATATATATATATGTGTGTGTGTATA
>NW_026431551.1:0-396 GCF_001194135.2 Octopus bimaculoides
CACCATGCTGCAACAACTCTGCATGAATGCCATCCATACCCGGAGACCTCTCATTATCCATCCTTGAGACAGCCACTGCGACTTCTTCCAGCATAGGTAGCTCTGCAAGAGCTGCTCTCACAGGTAATTCAGGGATGCGATTGAGAACATTCTCACTAACTATAGACTGCTGATTCAAGAGTTCATCAAAGTGTTCTTGCCACCTTTGCAGAATTCCTTGTAAATCACGAAGAAGTTCTTTACCATCCCTGCTTCGAAATGGTGTCATCAGAGAAGAAGTCGGTTCATAAACCTCTCGCAAGAGACCATATAACAGCTTTGTGTTATTGGAATCAGATACCGCCTGTATCTCATCAGCCTTCTTGAGTTCCCTATGCAATACATCTCTCTCTTGTG
>NW_026431552.1:0-393 GCF_001194135.2 Octopus bimaculoides
TTTGTAGAAGGAAGAAAGACTGGTCAGTAGAAGCTGCAAAGAGATCATAATATAAAATTGCTTTTTCACTCAATATATTTCAGTTCATCAATTGCCAATATTAAAAATATTCAGTGACTGATTTCTATTTTTCAGAATTGCGCATCACAGCTATAATATTCATCGTCACTCACTACTGGTTGCACGCTATACTATGCTAAAACATATTCAAGGAGTGCCAAATAAAGACAGGTAAGTATAATTTGCAAAAAAATTGATAAGGGAATAGAGAGAAAAATGCTAATTAGTTAATCAAGATCATATGAATTAAAAGTAGTCAACACTATCCATATCACAGAGCGTCCCTCATCTATAGTTATGAAATCCAATAAGAATGGTTAAAAGATGGATATA
>NW_026431553.1:0-361 GCF_001194135.2 Octopus bimaculoides
CTCATTGACTTCTTCAAGTTTCACTTGAAAAGGAAATCGAGAGTGGAGTGCTGTCCTCGAGTGAGTGTATTGAAATGTGGGTGAAAGTTGCAAAAATGGCAAGAGTGGATGGTACCTCTCTAAGTGTAAACCTATGAGTTGGAGAGAAGGAATTGGAGAGGGCTCTTGGGGTTTCTGGGAAATCTCAGACAGTTGGGTTCTTCAATTATCCCTAGAGACCTTCCTGTATCAGGAGGGCCACATCTCTATCATCCTCCCTGCCACTTTTTCCTTTTTGTATGCTATGCATATATCCCTTCTTTTTCTGTATATACCATGTATATACAGTGGAGGCGCAATGACCCAGTGGTTAGGGCAGCGG
>NW_026431554.1:0-325 GCF_001194135.2 Octopus bimaculoides
ATATATATATATCCATTATATCTCTTTAATATAATGGGTACTTTCTAGATGAGACACTCAATAAATCTTAAGATAGAAGAACCGCGAAATGTTATCGTTTGTCAGAGAACAATATATCTGTAGCGGTCAGAGAAGGGTGGCGAAAAATTACAATGGTGCAGAATAAAAGAGGCGACAACGGGTAGAGGGAGGAGAAAATGCAAGGAAGGCAAATAGTTTTGAAAAAAATTGAGGTTGGAGGAGGAAAATAACAGAAAAATATTTACAGATAAAGTTGAAACATACACACGCAACGCTCATATATATATATATAAGAGCGTTGCGT
>NW_026431555.1:0-259 GCF_001194135.2 Octopus bimaculoides
ATATATATATATGTCTGTGTGTGCGTATATACACATATGTATATACATACATATATATGTATATACATGTATACATACATATATGCATGTATATACATGTATATATATATGTATATACATACATATATGTATATATGTATATTCATACATGTATATACACATATGTATATACATATATATGTGTATATACACCAATATATATGTATATATATACATGTGTATATGTACATATATAGATATATACATGTATGTGTGTGTG
>NW_026431556.1:0-214 GCF_001194135.2 Octopus bimaculoides
TCTATCTATCTATCTATCTATCTATCTATCTATCTATCTCTACGTACACAGATATAAGCACACTCACAAAAAGACAGTCATATACATAAACATTAACACGCACTCATATACTCACACGCGCGCACACATACATATATACATACGTACATGGATACATAAATACATACATACATACACAGATATGCATACATACATACATACACACATACTCAGA
>NW_026431557.1:0-391 GCF_001194135.2 Octopus bimaculoides
TGAAGGAGTAAGTGCGTGCGTGTGTCTGTCACTGTGTCTATGTGATGTCGGTCTGTCTCGGAATCGATGTAGCTTCTACGGGTTCACAACAACAGGTTTTCGGCTTTGGTTGAACATTTTATTCTTATTGTCTTTATACTGCCTTTCGCATAACATATAAAATTACTATTGCGGCGTTATTGCCTTTTCTGTTCATTTAAAAAAAACAAAATTCTTTCAATTGACTCTTGTGATATTGAGATAAAATATGAGCTAAAGAATCACTTTGATATATATTAAATGAATCATAGTTTCAAGTGCCAGAATAATAAAAACAATATGTTCATTTCGCTGGAAGTCAAAATGAAACTAATGAATGAATATCAAAAGTGAAAGAGTTCAATAGTACAGG
>NW_026431558.1:0-737 GCF_001194135.2 Octopus bimaculoides
AATGTTTTATTGCTCCGTCGATCATAAGTTTCTGCTTCGAATGAAATGTTACCTTGACTTACCTTACACAAAGGTAGGAACAAACTGAAAATGAAAGAAAAAGATTAGTGAATGGTGGGAGAGGGATGGTAATATATAAGAGGAAAGGAGAGGTTGTTGTGTTGTTCATGCGTTTACTCCTCTCTATTTTTTTGGTCATATAATCAAGTCAACAAGAAAGATTGTTTACAATATTGAGAATGTATGACTCCTCGTTCACATATCCTCATAGGGCGTTGTGCAATTTCGCCTTTTATTGTGTGTGTGTTTGGTGACCTATTTACAAGTGAAAATCACACGAAATCTACTTCGACGCAGTGTCAAACTATATGGTGAGCCAAAAGCTACTTACTAAGATTAAAATTCATTATGTACATCGTAGCCTACCCGTGTCGGCAGGAATTCAGACAGTTTTATTGATGATTGATAAAAGTCACATCAACACGATGTCGAAAATTATCAATGATTGTCAGTAAACACGTAAATACATCTACATACACAGAATTGAAGCACTCGGAGTATAAGACCTAACGTCACAGTTCAAAATATCACCCATATAGTGTATGATTATGTAGAGACAGACACACACACACACGCACGCACACACACGCACGCACGCACACACACGCACGCACACACAGACACAGAGAAGTATGTACATATGTATGTATATATATATATATATATATATATATATA
>NW_026431558.1:1419-5765 GCF_001194135.2 Octopus bimaculoides
CGATCTAATAGTTGTCCTTAAATTACATGTGCGTAAACAAGTTGTAATGACATGAAACATATTGACACTGCATATACGTACGTACGTACGTACGTATGTATATATGTATGTATGCACGTACGTACGTACGTGTGTATGTATGTATGTATGTACGTACGTACGTATGTATGAATGTATTAATGTATGTACCTACATAAGTACGTACGTATGTATGTATGTATAAATGTACGTACGTACGTACGTATGCATGTATGTATGTATGTATGAATGTAGAAATGTATGTATATATGTATGTATGTAGGTACGAACGTCTGTATGTATGTACGTTCATACGTACGTAGGTACGTTCATTCGTTTGTTCGTTCATTCGTTCGTTCGTACGCACGTACATACATACGTTTGTTCTTTCGTTCGTTCGTTCGTTCGTTCGTTCGTACGAACATACGTACGTACGGTTGTTCTTTCGTTCGTACGTACGTTTGTTCGTTCATACGTTCGTTCGTACGTACGTACTTACGTACGTTCTTTCGTTCGTTCGTTCGATCGTTCGCACGTACGTACGTTCGTTCGTTCGTTCACTCGTACGTACGTTCGTTCGTACGTACATTCGTACATACGTTCGTTCGTACGTACGTAGTACCTTCGTTCTTTCGTTCGTACGTACATACGTACGTTATTTCGTTAGTTCGTTCGTTCTTTTGTTCGTTCTTTCGATCGTTTCTTCGTTCTTTCGTTCTTTCGTTTGTTCGTTCGTTTGTTCGTTCGTTCGTTCGTTCGTTTGTACGTAAGTAAATACGTACGTTCGTTCTTTCGTTCGTTCGATCGATCTTTCGTTCGTACTTTCGTTCGTTCGTTTGTTCATTCGTACGTATGTACATTCATTCGTTATTTCGTACCTACGTACATACGTACTTACGTACGTTCGTTCGTTCGTTCGTTCATTCGTTCGAACGAACGTAACTTCGGTCGTTAGTTCTTTCGTTCGTTTGTTCGTTCGTTCGTTCGTACGTACATACATACGTTCCTTCATTCGTTCGTTCCATCGTTCGTTCGTTCGTACTTTACTTCGTTCGTTCATTCTTTCGTTCCTTTGTTCGTTCGTGCGTACGTACGTACGTACTTACGTACGTTCGTTCGTTCATTCGTTCCTACGTTCATACGAACGTTCGTTCGTTCGTACATACGTACGTACGTTCGTTGATACGTTCTATCGGACGTACGTACGTTCGTTCGTTCGTTCGTTCGTTCATTCGTACGTATGTACGTACGTACATATGTACGTTCATTCGTTCGTTCGTTCATTCGTACATATGTAAGTACGTACATACATACGTTCGTTCGTAAATTCGGTCATTTCGTTCGTTCGCTCGTTCGTACGTACGTAAGTACGTTCGTTCGTACGTACGTACGTAAGTACGTTCGTTCGTACATACGGACGTATGTACGTACGTTCGTTCGTTCGTTCTTTGTTCGTTCGTTCTTTGTTCGTTCGTTCTTTCATTCGTTCGTTCGTACGTGCGTACATACGTTCGTTCGTACGTACGTACGTTCATTCGTTCGTTCGTTCGATCTTTTGTTCGTTCGTTCGTTCATCGTTCATTCGTTCGTTCGATCGATCGTTCGTTCTTTGGTTCGTTTGTATGTACGTACATACGTACGTTCGTTCTTTCGTTCGTTCGATCGATCGTTCGTTCGTACTTTCGTTCGTTCGTTTGTTCGTTCGTACGTACGTACGTTCATTCGTTATTTCGTACCTACGTACGTACGTACGTTCGTTCGTTCATTCGTCCGTTCGATCGTTCGTTCGTTCGTTTATTCGTACATATGTAAGTACGTACATACGTACGTTCGCTCGTTCGTACGTACGTAAGTACGTTTGTTCGTTCGTACTTACGAACGTACATACATACGTAAGTTCGATCGTTCGTTCGTAAGTACGTACGTACCTTCGTTCGTACGTACATACGTATATCTGTGCGTTCGTTCGTACTTACGTACGTACGTTCCTTTGTTCGTTCCTTCGTACGTTCGTTTGTTCGTTCGTTCGTTCGTACGTACGCACGTTCTCTCGTTCTTTCCTGTCTACGTACGTACGTACATTAATTCGTTAGTTCGTTTCTTCCTTAGTACGTACGTTCGTTCGAACGTATGTTCGTTCGTTCAATCGTTCCTACGTACGTACGTATATATGTTCGTTCGTACTTACGTACGTACGAACGAATGTACGTACGAACGAACTTACGTACGAACGAACGTACGTACGAACGAACTTACGTACGAACGAACGTACGTATGTAGGAACGAACGAACGAACGATACCACCTATTACGTAGGCAGGTAATAACAAAATAGCGTACGTACGTATGAACGAACAAGCGTGCGTACGTACGACCAAATGAACGAACGAACGAACGTACTTACGAAGGAACGAACGTACGTACGAACAAACGTACGTACGAACGAACGAATAATCGAACGAATTAAAGAACGAACGTACTTACGTAAGTAAGGACGAACGAATTAACGAACGATCGTACGCACGTACGTACGAATGAACGAAAGAACGAACGTACGTACTACGTACGTACCTATGAACGATCGAACGAACGTACGTACGTAGGTACGAATGAGCATATGTACGAACGAACGTACATATAAACGTTCGTACTTACAAACGATCAAACGAAAGAACGTACGTACGTACGAACGTACTTACGTTAGTAAGAATGAAGGAATTAACGAACGATCGTACCCATGTACGTAATTAAGTAAATACGTAGTTCCGTTCGTACGAACGAACGTACGTATATATGTATGTAGGAACGAACGAACGTATGTACGTACGTACGAATGAACCATCGAACGTACGTGCGTACGATCGAATGTACGTACGTACGAACGAACGTGCGTACGAAGGAACGTACCAAATAACGAACCAGCGTACGTACGTTCGAACGAAGGAGCGTACGAACGTACGTACGTACGTACGAATAAACGAACTACGTACGTACGAACGAACAAACGAACGTATTTACTTACGTACGTAAGGACGAACGAACGAACCTACGTACGTAAGGACGAACGAACGAACCTACGTACGTAAGGACGATTGAACGTACATATATACGTATGTTCGAACGATTAAACGAATGATACTACGTACGAACGTACGTACGAACGAACGTACGTACGCAGGCAAGAAATAACGAAAGAACGTACGTACGTACGTACGAACGAGCAATCGAACGAATTAAAGAACGAACGTACTTACGTAAGTAAGAACGAAGGAATTAACGAACGATCGTACCCACATACGTACGAAAGAACGAACGAACGTACGTAGTTCCGTTCGTAAGAATGAACGAACGAACGTACCTATATACGTACGTAGGAACGACCGAATGAACGGTCGTACGTACGTACGTACGTATGAATGAACAAAAGAACCAACGTACGTACGTACGTACGTACGAACGAACGTACGTCCGAAGGAACGAACGAACGAACGAACGTACGTATGAACGAACAAACGTGCATACGTACGAACGAACGAACGAACAAACGAACGTACAGACGTACGAACAAACGAAATTATGTAGTTACGTATGAACGATCGAACGAACGTACGTACGTATATACGAACGAATAAAAGGACGAACGTATGTACGTAAGTACGTACGTACGTATGAACGAACAAACGAACGTACGTACGTATGATCGATCGAACGAACGTACGTATATATGTAAGTAGGAACGATCGAACGAACGAACGTACGTACGAATGAACCAACGATCGAACGAACGTACGTACGTACGATCGAACGTACGTACGAACGAACGTACGTACGAACGAACGAACGAAATAACGAACCAACGTACGTACGTACGTAGGCAGGAATTGAAGAAAGAACGTACGTACGTACGTACGTACGTACGTACGTACGTACGAACGAAAGAACGTACGAACGAACGAACGTATGTGTGAACGAACAAACTTGCGTACGTAAGAACAAACGAACGAACCTACGTACAATGGAACGAACGAAAAAATGAACGTACGTACGTACGAACGAATAAACGAACGTACGTACAAAATCCTGTGCAGCACAGAATTTTGTCAGTGAACAGGTCGCGGTCTCAAAACGACGAAAATACTTTGACAAATTAAATTTAAATGTTGAAGTGAATCTAACGGATTTTGTGTGTTATTTTAAATGGCTTATAAACACCTTCCACGCTGCAATTGTTTTCGTTCCAGCACACGATCTCAGATCAGGTCACTTGCTATGCAAGTGCATCTCCGTAATATATATATATATATAAATATATATATATATATATATATA
>NW_026431558.1:7050-8227 GCF_001194135.2 Octopus bimaculoides
GAGAGAGAGTGAGTGAGTGAGAGAGAGAGAGAGAAGGAACAGAGAAAAGGAGAAGAGAAAAAAAAGAGAAGCGGAACAAGAAACAAGGCAAAGAAAAAGAAAAAAGGAGAGAAAGAAAGCAACAAGGAAAATAACTACAGCAGCTTCGTAGTCTCCGTTGTAGCTGTCCATATCTTCCCGCGTTTCCGGTGTCCTCCGGGCATTCAGCATCAATGAGGATGTCGGCATTTTGATACCCGGCGGGAACCGTTACTCTTTTCCCGTATTGCGATGGCTTCCTGTCTCCCTTGTCGGTTAAGCTTTTTCTCAACTACAACGGTCAGCTCTATGCTCTCCAACGCCGTTCGCAGCTCACAAATAAATACATCGATATGTTACTGCAAAACGGACGCATATAAATCGTTGAAATTTAGACCGAGAAGACAATTTGTAGATACCAAGAGACAAATAGGGGGTGAGACAAATGAGTAGGGGTTTGCAAGTGTGTATGGGAAAGGAGCGAGAGATAGATTAGGGTTGTTGGTAATGTTTATAAGGATTGGATGGAGTTGAGGTGTTGGTGTAGGGAGTGGTGAATGCGGGATGTCGATGGCCAATGGTGCATGATTGGGGTAGTCAGAGGGATACAAGAAGGGAGCAGAAGCAGGGGAGTGCAGCTAAAGGGTCGTAATGAAGATAGAATTGGTTTGGGGAGGAGAAAAGTGAGATGTTATGTGCTGGGGTAGGGTGCATGAGAGAGAAAGAGTCATGTGTGACTATAAGCGCAGGAGTGGCTGTGTGGTAAGTAGCTTGCTTACCAACCACATGGTTCCGGGTTCAGTCCCACAGCGTGGCACATTGGGTAAGTGTCTTCTACTATAGCCCTCGGGCCAACCAAAGCCTTGTGAGTGGATTTGGTAGACAGAAACTGAAAGAAGCCTGTCGTATATATGCATATATATATATATATGTGTGTGTATATGTTTGTGTGTCTGTGTTTGTCCCCCCCAGCATCGCTTGACAACCGATACTGGTGTGTTTACGTCCCCGTAACTTAGCAGTTCGGCAAAAGAGACTGATTGAATAAGTACTAGGCTTAAAAAGAATAAGTCCTGGGGTCGATTTGTTCGACTAAAAGGCAGTGCTCCAGCATGGCCACAGTCAAATGACTGAAACACGTAAAGAAAGGTGTAACACA
>NW_026431558.1:13106-14152 GCF_001194135.2 Octopus bimaculoides
TAAAGTAAGCATGTATCCTATCGGCGACGCCAATAAACTCTGTTATGTTTCCCTCGGGTGACTCGCAGAGATAACACAACGAGTTATACAATTTAATTATTACATACAAAGAACGCACTCACCCAATGTTCGTTATGAATAAACAAAAGTCATGTCCGCCATATATATATCAAGGACATTTTACCACGACAGTCCCACAAGACAACAACAATGAAACAATGAACTCAGACGAGCCACATGACACACGGAACGTCAGACGAATTACATATCTAACAGTCCATATAACATCATGGATATAAAGCAGCTTGATGATTTAGCTATCGAAGTACTTACTGTGCCTGAGTTAAAGAAATATTTAAGATTATATGGACAGTATGTTATTGGAAGAAAGGCGGACTTGACTGATTGGTTGAAAGGAATAAAAATTCTGTTGATGAAGAATGTCAACAAAGTGAATTCATCGGACGATAAGTCTGAAGTATCGGAATAAGCAGAAGCTTATATCTCCTCTCGGTGTCTACATGGAGCGCCGCCTAGCCAAGGGAGATAACCTACTTATAGGAAAGCCCTATAGAAAGCAAGTTCTATCTGTGTGTGATCCTGGCTGGGGACCAAAAATGTAACAAACACTTAGCCACATGTGTGCGGGTATGTATTTATATATGTATGTATGTACATATGTATGGTTGCATATATACGTGAGTGTACATGCATGTGTTCCGCACGTGTGTGATTGAGCATATAGCGTGTGCGTATTTTTATACATGTATTTGAGGATAACTGTGCGTGTATGGGTATGTGTGTGTATGTATGTATGTATGTATGTATGTATGTAGGGAGATAGGGAGGTATATACAGTAATGCCTCGATATACAAGTTATTTAATTCCCAGAGATAGCTCGTAAAGCGAAAACTCTTAAAACAGCAATAATTTCCTAGAACAGCAATGTTATAAATCGTATTTCAGTGGAAATCATCATCAACAACAATAATAACGTTCTAAAATCCACTTTTCCATGCTTGTATTGGACAGGCAAGCGTAAGAG
>NW_026431558.1:14710-15272 GCF_001194135.2 Octopus bimaculoides
TTAAAACTGCTTTTGTTTCCATTGTACAAATCCTCAGTTTTAAAGAGATCTAAAGAAAACCTTCCTTGTGTTCCAAACACTAATTTAGTAAGGATAAGGTTATTTCGCTAAATTCTTCATCATTTATTAAAACAAAGGCAATGTATTTCAGCAGAAATATGGTAAGAAAAGGATTAACATACACAAATATCCCAGACTATTATGTCTAAATGATTAGATGTTCCCCTTCAGATTAAGCCATTATTTAGAAAGGTTATGTTGCATTGGCAAAGGGGATTAAATTTCTTCTTTCTAACACAAAAATGGAAGGTCAACAGGTGAGTCGATCATTTAGAAGGGTTTTATAGCATTAGGTGGAGGCACATGGCTTAGTAGTTAGGGTGTTGGACTCATGATCGTAGGATTGTGGTTTCGATTCCTGGACAGGGCGATGCGTTGTGTTCTTGAGCAAAGCACTTCATTCCACGTTGCTCCAGTCCACTCAGCTGGCAAAAATGAGTAATCATGCAACGGATCGGCGTCCCATCCAGGTGGGAAATTTCTACGCCACTGAAACCGGCCC
>NW_026431559.1:0-1024 GCF_001194135.2 Octopus bimaculoides
ACAACAACAACAACAACAACAACAGTAAAAGTAATTTCTTTTATTTGATGAGGGGTACATTACAAAGGCAGTTCACAATTTCGGGGTAGGGGTGCATAAAAAGACGAGAGGAAGAATGGAGAGGAGAGAGGTAAGGTAAACAGTATACATAGTATTCATAATATGTTAACACATGAATGATGTAGTCCTCCTAATTTAGAGAAGCCTTGAACTAAGATCAGTCAGGCAACCCCACAGATATGGGATCGTTTTAATCACTAAGAGCACAAGCTCTCCCCCAACTGTTGTTCTCCAATCTACATGCACATACTTGGAGTAGTTCCATTCATCCGAACCTATTTTGCTACAGTCACCCACCCTTTGGCAAATTCTCTGAGCAGAACACTTCCTTCTCCATCCTCGTTTTCCTTCCCAAATGGAACTTAAAAAACTGAATGAGGTTTGACCCAAAAAGACGTCTGCCTGCAATTCATTCAGCCTCACCCAACTGATTCTAATTTTGGTACAAGTTCAGTAATTTTTAGTTGGAGGGGTTAGTCGATTACATCGACCCCAATGTTTCACTGGTACTTAATTTATCGACCCCAAAAGGATGAAAAGTGAAGTCAACCTCGGCGGAATTTCAACTTAAAACGTAAAGACGGACGAAATACCGCTAAGTATTTTGCCTGACGTGCTAACGATTCTGGCAGCTCACCGCCTTAACAACAACAACAACAAAACAATAATAATAATAATAATAATAATAATAATAATAATAATAATAATAATAATAATAATACTCTCTCTTTTACTCTTTTACTTGTTTCAGTCATTTTGACTGCGGCCATGCTGGAGCACCGCCATTAGTCGAGCAAATCGACCCCAGGACTTATTCTTTGTAAGCCTAGTACTTATTCTATCGGTCTCATTTGCCGAACCGCTAAGTTACGGGGACGTAAACACACCAGCATCGGTTGTCAAGCGATGTTGGGGGGGGGACAAACACAGACACACAAACATACGTACACATACATATATATAT
>NW_026431559.1:1324-1858 GCF_001194135.2 Octopus bimaculoides
TATATATATATATATATACATATATACGACGGGCTTCTTTCAGTTTCCGTCTATCAAATCCACTCACAAGGCTTTGGTCGGCCCGAGGCTATAGTAGAAGACACTTGCCAAAGGTGCCACGCAGTGGGACTGAACCTAGAACCATGTGGTTGGTAGGCAAGCTATTTACCACACAGCCACTCCTACATAATAATAATAATAATAGTAACAGCAATAATAATAGTGGAAGTTATTGACTGGAATACTCGCCGAGTCAATGTACGAACATCTGGAAAAAAATGGAGTCCTGCCACATAAGCAGAAGGGTTGCAAGCATAAGTGCAGAGGTACCAAGGATCAACTCCTAATAGGCAAAACTGTACTTAAAGACTGCAAGAGAAGGAAAAGTAACTTAGCCATGTCATGGATCGACTATCGTAAGGAGTACGATATGATCCCACATTCTTGGATTATGGAATGTATGAACCTATTTGGTATAGCATCAAATGTTGAGCGATTGCTTGGAAAAAATATGGCGAATTGGAGGACGGACCT
>NW_026431560.1:0-335 GCF_001194135.2 Octopus bimaculoides
GCGACGATCACACGCTACACACCTTCCTTCCAAGCACTGCTGTAAACGGCAAGAGTGAGCTAGAACGTTGAAACTTAGTACGCATGCACAGCATCGTTCAAGGTCAATCTGAGAGCCAAGCGGCTTCACCCAGCCATGCCTTAGCTTCGTTACTATGGCAACAGTCCGGATACTTATTGATCAGACCACGTACGTACGCACATACATAAACACACACATATATATATACGCACAAACATATACAGGTGCATTGTAGTGGTCGAAGTCGAAGTGGTTTGCGATGGCTGGCTGGCTGGCTGGCTGGCTGGCTGGCTGCGGTAGACCTGTTGATAGTG
>NW_026431560.1:971-2004 GCF_001194135.2 Octopus bimaculoides
AGAATAGAGATGGCGGTGGCGATTGTGGTGCGCTGGTGGCGATGGTTTTTTTAACCCCAGGCAGGTTAGATTTGATCGAGTAAATCTACGTTCAAAAGATATTGCGGTAACCAGACCGGATTCGTTTCGTATTTTGGATTCAGACATCGTGTATCTGGGAGTACATTATCTAATGTATCCTTCCTTGTTGTTGTTGTTGTTGTTGTTTAGCCCCAGGTCGGTCCTGATCCAGTAGACCTATGATCAAAGATGTTCCAACTGTGAGCATCCTGTCTTTTATTCAGACATAGTGTATCTTGGACTACATTATATAATGTGTCCTTCCTCGTTGTTGTTGTTTAGCCCCAGGTCAGTCCTGATCCAGCAGACCTATGATCAAAAATGTCCCAGCTGTGACCATCCTGTCTTTTATTCTGACATAGTGTATCTAGGACTACATTATCAAATGTATCCCTCCCTGTTATTACTGTTTAGCCCCAAGTCAGTCCTGATCCAAACAGACCTATGATCCAAGATGTTCTCGTAGTGACCACCCTGTCTTTTACTTTGACACAGTGTATCTAGGACTACATTATCTGATGTGTCCGTCTCCGTTGTTGTTACTTAATAACCCATCCAATCTGTTCAGATCAGAAGCCGTGAGAGCCACTGCCTGGTACTGCATCTATTGTTATTTGATGGAAACTCACAGCTTATTTTTGCTGGGTTATGATGGAAAGTGCCAGATGCCCACAGCCAGCAGACTAAGGTGACACCTGTCTACTGGTGAGGCTTCAAAAACCATGCGAAGAATTCTTGCAGTTCCAAGCAATGCTGATTTTTGCAGGTATTGTACCTTGACATTTGTACCAATCTTTTTTGTGCCATGTTGGCAGTTGAGTGCTGATACTTCTAAGCTCACCAGTTACTATTGGTACCACGTCTGCTCACCTCATTGACAACAACCTTCGCATTTCCCACTTCAAATCGTCATAGTTGCTCTTTTACTCTTTTACTTGTTTCAGTCATTTTGACTGCGGCCATGGTGGAGCAC
>NW_026431561.1:0-225 GCF_001194135.2 Octopus bimaculoides
CATACATACATACATACATACATACGTATGTATGTATATACTCACGTTATATGTATGCGTGTGTATGACTGTATGTCTGTATATGTTAAATATGCCAAATATTAATAAAATATACGTATATACATATATTTCGTTAATACTTGGCAAAATTAATAGAGTGAAGAGGGTGGCTGCTGGAAGACCATACGTCTGACAACAGGATTCTGCACCATGCCACACAAGCAG
>NW_026431562.1:0-356 GCF_001194135.2 Octopus bimaculoides
TCGAGATCAGTGAATATTTTCACTGGAAAAAGTATATACGTATTTGCATCAAGACATTTTTCGCATCGAAGATCGGTGATTGTCTTACGCTGAGGATGGGTGAATACCCAGAAACTCGAGTCTGTGCGTATCACAGATCAAGATGGGAAGGATGACTTCCTGTTGCAAATACAGACGGGACACAGATGTGTGTCAATAGCCAGCTGGAGGAGATGTTCTCCTGGGGATAAAAGCAACAGTAACATCCACCCTTTGGGTTCAGCCGCATTTAAGCGGCAAATATACTTCACGTTGTCGTGCACTTAATGTTAATACCTCGTTCAGAGATTTAACATTGCTTATATATATATATATAT
>NW_026431563.1:0-249 GCF_001194135.2 Octopus bimaculoides
CGAAAACTGTGTTAAACATTGTCAGTATAGAATTTGCAGCCGGGTTACTCAGAAACCTGTGTATGAAATATAATGTAAATCAAGAAAAAAAAAAGTTTTATAAACAAAAAAACATATTTCAATTTTTCTTTTGAATTAGGACTATTTTTAACTTGGGCTAGAATGGAAATTGAATTTACGTTTTATGAATGTAAATTTTATAACACAAAGAATGTATTTCGGATGATGAAGGTAATGTACGTTGTGTTT
>NW_026431564.1:0-415 GCF_001194135.2 Octopus bimaculoides
AAGCAGAACAAGCATGCATGAAGACAGCTCCATGCCAAACTATCGCTCATTGGTTCATGATGATTGAAAAGTAACTAATAAAACGCAATCGCCTAGCAAACCACTACAGCCCCCTTTCACTTTTATTCGCAAGCTAGGCATATATCATCAGACACACAGTAGACTCAAATATAACATTCTGTTGTCGGTCACTGCATGCCTAACGGATAGAAAATTGTTCGGTTAAATTCACATGAATATAATGCAAATTTCGTTTATATGCATAGAATTCTTTTCTTATTTTTGAATAATAAAACAGCAAAAACGCATAATAGTCTAAGTGCGTCTTTTTGCTTTTCCCTTTACCATTTGACAACAGGTGCTGGTGTGCTTATGCTCGTAACTTAGCGGTTGATAAATAACTAATCTGATATAA
>NW_026431565.1:0-248 GCF_001194135.2 Octopus bimaculoides
CTGTGTCCTTATGTTTTCAAACAGGGGAGATAAGCACCTCCACCCAGCAACGCCAGTATCCAGAGACTAGTTTGAGAGTCATTGCTTATCATCAGTCTGGAGTAGCATGGCTTGCTACCTTAATTCTTTATAACAGGCACAAGACCTAAATACAAAGCAGACATACACAGACATGCAGGAACAAAAAACATATGAAAGGATGAATGTAAAATAAATAAAATTACAATGCAAATGAGACGGTCATTTCG
>NW_026431566.1:0-356 GCF_001194135.2 Octopus bimaculoides
GAGATTCACACACGCACACACACACAGATTCACACACGCACACATGCACGAACACGTTTGATATGGAGTGGAGTTATAGATTTGATAAAAATGTTTGATATTGTTGTTGCTTAAATTCCAAACGATGGAATTTAATTGTTTGTTAATTAAGAGTATAGGGTAAGATAAGGTGATTAACACAATTACATCAGACTTAGTGACTTAGTTAAGATTATCAATTTCACTACCAGTTTTTTTTTATAAAATCTTACATAGAATATCAAAGTTCCATCACAGCATACATATATATGCGTGTGTGTATACAACATATATATATGTATATATATACAAATATATATATATATATATATATATAT
>NW_026431567.1:0-311 GCF_001194135.2 Octopus bimaculoides
ATAAATGATATAATTTGTTAGTGTTATGTTATACGTTGTTGTTGTTGTTGTTGGCACTCCGTCGCTTACAACGACGAGGGTTCTAGTTGATCCGATCAACGGAACAGCCTGCTCGTGAAATTAACGTGCAAGTGGCTGAGCACTCCACAGACACGTGTACCCTTAACATAGTTCTCAGGGAGATTCAGCGTGACACAGCGTGACAAGGCTGGTCCTTTGAAATACAGGCACAACAGAAACAGGAAGTAAGAGTGAGTGAATGTTGGGGTGAAAGAGTACAGCAGGGTTCGCCACCATCCCCTGCCGGAGCC
>NW_026431568.1:0-267 GCF_001194135.2 Octopus bimaculoides
CCCTGTGTGGCTAATAAAAGAAATGTATCTATCTATCTATCAATCTATCTTTCTATCTACATATCGAAGTATTTATCTAATCTCTCTGTCTATCTCTCTGTCTGTCTGTCTGTCTATCTATCTATCTCTGTGTGCAGCCCTGTGTGGCTAATGAAAGAAAGATATCTATCTATCTATCTGTCTGTCTGTCTTTCTGTCTGTCTGTCTATTTATCTTTCTGCCTCCCTACCTATCTTCTTCTCTTCAACTACCACTAAGGTCACTACC
>NW_026431569.1:0-149 GCF_001194135.2 Octopus bimaculoides
TATATATATATATATATATACACATACATATATAGATTACATATACATACATATATATATATTACATATATATATACATAATACATATATCATACATATATATACATACATATATACATACACATATATATACATACATACATATATAT
>NW_026431569.1:159-334 GCF_001194135.2 Octopus bimaculoides
TATACATACATACATATATATACATACACATATATACATACACATATATACAAACATATATATATACATATACACATATATACATGCATATATATATACATACATATATACATGCATATTGACCATTGACTGAACACTATTCAATTTTTTTTCTCCGGGTTTTTCTCCTTGTCTC
>NW_026431570.1:0-467 GCF_001194135.2 Octopus bimaculoides
GGGGGGGGGTGCTAGTATGTGGATGAGGGGAAGTACTGAATGTTCGGGAAGTAGTTAAGATGCAAGTCCAATAGAGTAGGATGTTCAGTCGGGCAGGATGAAATTGGGTTTACCACGTGAACGTATAATATAGAATTCAAATTTACAGAAAAACAAAGGACGAAGACATGTGTAGGAACAACAAGCAGGTATATTAGTTTGACGCTCGGGAAAAATGGAAAAGTCTTTTACGTTTCGAGACAACGCTCTTCGACAGAAAGGAATAAGTGGGTAAAAATGGAGACGCTTTCCGTTTTTTCTCATTCACTCTTATTCTTTTCTGTCGTGGAGCATAGGCTCGAAACGTAAAAGACTTTTCCATTTTCCTTGAGCGTGAAACTAATACACTTGCTTGTTGCTCCTACACCTGTGTTCGTCTTTTGTTTTGCTGTAAATTTGAACTATATATATGTAGATGTCTATGCATA
>NW_026431571.1:0-380 GCF_001194135.2 Octopus bimaculoides
GAGTGACCAAAGAATACCCAAAGTCCTCATGTACAGCCAGCCTGAGAGTGGGCACAGGAATGTTGGTCGATCATGGCTGAGATATAGGGACAAGCTGAAGAGTAACCTCTTAGAAACGAAGATAGCTCACAACACTTTTGAGCAAACAGCCTTGGAACGAACAAAACGGAGATCGTTGTGTCAAAATGGTATAAGAAACTTTGGTGTGACCAGCATTAATAGGCTTCAGGGTGCAAGACAAAGGAGAAAAACGGGTGAAAATATATCACCTGCACTGACTTGTAATCCTCATACTTGCAGGATCTATGGCCTTCTTTGTAAAACGTTGGCGGGACTTAAATGTCACATTTGACATAAGCATTATGACTGACAAAGAAAGA
>NW_026431572.1:0-493 GCF_001194135.2 Octopus bimaculoides
TTTTTGCAGTCTTTATCTTGTATTTTTTCACATCATGTTTAAGATTTACCTTAGTCTGACATTCTTCAGCGATGATCTGTAGAAATAAATCCTGCTTCGCTTGCTTCCATTTTCGAGAGAATCCTTGCTCGAATTTCTCTATTTTCAGTTGCTATAATTCCTTGTAAGAAGGTAAGTGATTTGATCATATCCCGAGTGAGATCCTGAAGTCTGAAATTTTAGCACATATGGTTGAGTACTCCGGTGTAGATGATAAAATCCTCATCTTCATTTTTGCTAAGTTCCAGCATTCCTTTCTGATGTTAAATAATGAACTACCATAAAGTTTTGAAAGCAGTTCCACGGTTTCTTAGAAACCAATCTCACTCGACATTTTGGGCAGAATAAAGTTACAGTAACGCTTGTGTTCGGCAGGAGCTATTTTGCGTAGCAAAAACCTTACATTCTACAACAACAACAACTACTACTACTACTACTACTACTACTACTACTA
>NW_026431573.1:0-355 GCF_001194135.2 Octopus bimaculoides
TATACATACATACATACATACATATCTATATATACGTGGATACACATGATATATACGTAAGTTGGAGGTTGATTCAGAACGTTTATCGAAGTTTATTACTGCTGATGAAAGCTGGTGCTACAGAATTTTCAGATATGGAAAAGGTGGAGAAAAAAACAAAAAACAAAAAGAAAAAACACAGACTTAGGCGTAAAAAAGCATCATTTCGCAAGGGTTCCGGCGCTAGTCCAACGGTGAAACATGCATGTGGACCGATGCATTGCTTCAAATGTAGAATAATTTGAAGGTGATAAAAGTGTTAACGTAAAAGTAAGTGAATAAAATGCAAAAATCCGGTTTCGAGAACACCTCATAC
>NW_026431574.1:0-229 GCF_001194135.2 Octopus bimaculoides
GACTGCGGCCATGCTGGAGCACCGCCTTTAGTTGAGCAAATCTACCCCAGGACATATTCTTTGTAAGCCTAATACTTATTCTATCAGTCTCTTTTTCCGAACCGCTACGTTACGGAGACGTAAACACACCAGCATCAGTTGTCAAGCACAGACACACAAAAACAGACACACAAACAGACACAGAAACATATACACACATATACATACATACATACATACATACATACAT
>NW_026431575.1:0-333 GCF_001194135.2 Octopus bimaculoides
ATGTATATATATGTATGTATATACATATATATATATATATATATACATATCTATATATATATAAATATAAATATATATATTTATCTATATATATAAATATAAATATATATACATATCTATATATATAAAAATATACATACATGTATATATATGCGTGTGTGTGTATGTTTATACACACACGCATATACATTCATAAACATAGTCATGTCTATATCTAAGCGCGTGCGTGATTGCGTATGTGACAAAGGTCACAAAACAGTTTCCAAAAGTTTATTGCACAAACATGCTTGCTTCGTACAGCATCATTAACAGTATGCGTTCATGCACCATACG
>NW_026431576.1:0-239 GCF_001194135.2 Octopus bimaculoides
ACATATGCATATATACACATACATGTCGTATATAATTATACACACACACACAAACATACCTATACATACACACATATGCATACAATACATATGTATATTGTATATAACTATACACACACAAATATACATATACATATGCATATATACACATACATGTCGTATATAACTATACACACACACAAACATACATATACATTCATATGCATACATATTGTATATAACTATACACACACACATAT
>NW_026431577.1:0-267 GCF_001194135.2 Octopus bimaculoides
TATATATATATACATATATAAATATATCTATCTACAAACACACACACACACACCTATATATATATATATATATAATTTAAACCATTCAAAATTTTCAAGTTTACCTTATGGTAGCAAGTACAGCCTCAAACATGTAAGGAGCAAGATAATTGACGTTGTCAATGTGTTAAAGATTTATAATTAAATGCCATTGCAGTTTTAATGTTACTGAATCTGTAACACATGAAGTTCTTTTAGAATACCAAACGTAGTTATTTCCCATTTCGT
>NW_026431578.1:0-256 GCF_001194135.2 Octopus bimaculoides
GGCGGACCACCCGTACCGCTCCCCACTAGCGTAGCTAGTGGGTGATAACCGATAACAGTGACAGCAGAAACAGCAGCAGCTTTCCCAATGACTACTACAGTAGCAGCCATGACAGTACCAATAGCAACAACGCCAACCGGAACAGGAATAGCAGCACCACAATCGCCAATATCAATAACAACTGCGACGGTATGACCCACTACGATAGCGCCGCCAACAGCTCTAACAACACCACCAACAACACAGCACCACCACC
>NW_026431579.1:0-438 GCF_001194135.2 Octopus bimaculoides
ACTTTCAAAAACAAACGTTGCAAAGCATTTAGAGTGGAGTAAAAACCTACGGAATTGGTCCCTAGAGCAGTAAGAGAATGTTATTTTCTCGAACGAGTCACCCGTTACCTTATTTCCAATCACCGGCCAAGTACACGTGTGTAGACAACCAAATGAAGCATTTGACCCAGACTGCCTTCTTCCAACTGTTAAACATGGAGGAGGATCTGTGATGATCTGGGGTGGGGGCTATATCTTGGAAATCTGCCGGCCCAGTGGTTTCCCTTCATGGCAGAATTAATAGTCAAGACTATTTAAGCATTTCATCTGATCAAATTCATCCTATGGTTGCGGAACTGTTTCCGGAGGGAAACGTTATCTTTCAGGATGATAATGCACCAATTTACACAGCTAACGTTGTTACTGAATGGCACGAGGAACATTCTAGTGGAGTTGAAC
>NW_026431580.1:0-315 GCF_001194135.2 Octopus bimaculoides
CCCTTAGAGAATAGTATGAAATAAAGCTCTAAAGTACAAAGCGAACAGTAATTTTACCCCTCTCATATGGAAAAGATCTCGTGACAATTGACCATTCTAACCAATATGGCTTATTTTGTTCTTTGAGTTCCCAGATGTATTTACTAAGACTAGTGCTTGCTATTTTCCTTCTATCTCTAAAGGTACTAAAATGATTAGATATTCATTTACATATTTGTCCTGAAGTGCATCCAAGGTATCTTCTAGTATCTGTTTGAGTCCTTTACTTACATTGATAAACTATATTTTTAACCTTCGCATTAGGTCCTTCAAATT
>NW_026431581.1:0-255 GCF_001194135.2 Octopus bimaculoides
ACATACACACACGCACACGTCAAGGTCACCAGCCCTCTTCAACACGCACACAATTGCTCTCTCATACAAACGCACGCGCACTTTCGTTTTGGGATCACCCCCACTTTATTATCTCCACTTCCTCCTAGCTCTCCTGTGTGACCCCTCTGTCCGGCATTCGTCATGACAGATCGCTAGCCACTACACATTATTTATTTTCTCTCCCTCTTTCTTTCTGTGTTCCTTTCTGTGGAAGAGCGTAGGCTCGAAACATTA
>NW_026431582.1:0-333 GCF_001194135.2 Octopus bimaculoides
ATATATACATATATATATATAACGTACATAAATATATATATTTATATTTATATACATAAGCACATACGTAATATATATGCGCATACATATACATATATATATATAAACATGTATATATATATATATATATGTATATATATATACTCATATACACACGCATACCCGTGTGTGTGTTATGAATACGTGCATAGCTACGTATATACACAGGCGAAGGAAGACAGACAGCCATTGATATACAAAAATGAATAGACGCAGAATGACGGAAAGAAAGAGAAAACGAAAGAATATATATATATATGTATATATATATTTATATATATGCACACACACACA
>NW_026431583.1:0-408 GCF_001194135.2 Octopus bimaculoides
GAGTGAAAAATACGTAAACACAGAATGAGAGACAAGTACGGGACAACGGGACAAAATACCAAAAGAAGTTTAAACCCTCCTCAGTTGTCGACTGTTAATTTCGAGCTTTCAATGACAAAATCGGAAACCGTCATAAAAATATATAATTTGTGGAGAGTCTCAGAGACAGAGTGGACCTACAGAGTAAGCAATCGATGAAGACAACATATATGAGTCGTAATAATCCTTTCTAGTCGATTATATCAACTCCAATGCTCAATTGGTACATATTTTATAGACCCCGAAAGGATGAAAGGCAAAGTTGATCTCGCCAGAACTTCAGCTTAGAACATAAAAACGGACGAAATGCTACAAAGCATTGTGGCATGCTGGCTAAAGAATGTGTCAGCTCTCCGCCTTATATATATA
>NW_026431584.1:0-209 GCF_001194135.2 Octopus bimaculoides
ACATTCTGCCGTTGATGATGACACCGTCCATAAAGTGGAAGCTGCCATTTTGGAGAAGTGTCACATAACTATTCAGCAACTAGCCCAAGAAGTGAAGATATGTGTAGGGTCCATGGAAAAAATCATTCACGACCATTTGTACATGCAGAAGATGTCTACATGATGGATTCCCCGGATGCTCACACCTTTTTAGAAGCAGGAACAAGTCA
>NW_026431585.1:0-213 GCF_001194135.2 Octopus bimaculoides
ACACACACACACACGCACACACACACACATATACACACATGAACATACATATATATGTATCTGTCTATATGGACAAGTGTTTTCTACTACAACCCCAAAACCTTGTGTGTGGATTTGGTAGACGGTAACTGTAAGTTCGTTCTGAATACACATACATACATACATACAAGCATACACACATACATGCATACAAACATACATACATACATACAT
>NW_026431586.1:0-291 GCF_001194135.2 Octopus bimaculoides
GTTGCTATTTAGCCTCAGATCAACCCTGATACTGCAAACCTATCATCAAAAAACATTCCAGCCTTCAGCAAACCGTCTTTTTAAGAGTAATCTAGGACATTACCTACAATGGGCATGTGATTTAGGTAGGGGTATACTTTGGCTGCTATTTTTAGCGTGTCAAGCGACCAGGTAGAGGCTCTTTCATTGGTTTGATTGCGTGATGAGATTCTTTTACACATATATGTTATATGTATATATATCATCCAGCTGTAGAAACTCTGCCAAATTAGACTGGAGCCTGGTGTTGCC
>NW_026431587.1:0-234 GCF_001194135.2 Octopus bimaculoides
ACACACACACACACACATATATATATATATATATATATACAAACACACAAGAATTTATATATATTTAAACAAAAATATCTTATATAAAATTTTAATACATAGTGACAAACTCATATTCATACATTCATACATACGTAATTATATGGGAACATATGAGATATAGCTACAAAATTCCGACTGAACAAAAGAAACTACGAAGCCCTTAAACTTCCAAGATTCGACCGGTGATATTGA
>NW_026431588.1:0-395 GCF_001194135.2 Octopus bimaculoides
TATATATATCGTATTACAGGGATATTAACATGTAGTCCAGTGGAAAAACAATTGCAAAACAAGATAGGTCTCTCCTCCAAACAGCAGATCAATATCCATTGATAACATACAATATTCACGTGACATCCCCGACGAATACCAATCGTTTATAAGTTATTTCCATCTCTTACTCTAGAATACCAATTATATTTGGATGATATCAACATGTATACATATGATATATTATTTATTATAACAAACCCTAAACATCAACACCACCACCGCCATCATCATCATCATCATCATCATCACCACCACCACAACAACAACAACAACAACAACAAACACCATCTACACCATCATCATCACCAAAACAACCACCACCACCACCACCAACAACAACAACAACAACAACA
>NW_026431589.1:0-650 GCF_001194135.2 Octopus bimaculoides
TATATATATATATATATACTTACATATATATATATATAAATATATATATACATATATACATGCGAAGAGCTTCCGCATAATTTCCGGCAAACTAATTCACCAACAAGGCTTTAGTCAGCAGACAAGGCTATAATAGAAGACCTTTGTTACCCAATGTGTCGCTGAGTGGGACTGAACCCGATGTCAAGCGGTTGAAAAAATCGTGCCTCTTAACCACACACAGCTACGTATGTCCGTATGCGGAGTTAAATAAACAATACAACGATGGTTACAAAAGATAGAATTTACCAATATGGAACAGACAACTGGAGTGATAAATTAGGGTATAAAATAAATAAATAAATCAAAGTATAAAAAGTAAAATAAATAAAATCAATGGTAAGATGAAATATAATAAAATATTGAATTGCAGATACTGTATGTGGCGACGAAAGTAAAAAAAAAAAAAACAGCCGGTAGCTGTATTACAACTCTTCTATAAAAATCAGCGAAAGAATATGTGTTCAATGTTGATTAAATGCAACATAAACAATGAACAAGAAAATAATAACTTGAATGTTTAGAAAGAAAATAAGAATCCGTTTTAAATGATAGATTAAAGATGTATATTGTATAACTGAAAAGAAAAAAAAAAAGAAAGAAATGGCTTA
>NW_026431590.1:0-564 GCF_001194135.2 Octopus bimaculoides
AGAGAGAGAGAGAGAGAGAGAGAAGGAGAGAAGACAATGCAGAAAGCGTTGATAAAACACAAGAGATCAAAGGAAGATAGAGAGAGATATAAATCATGTTGGAAACGAGAAAGAATAAAAACTGAGTATTTACTAACAGTAAATGGACAAATTCATCAAAGTTTGCGCTTGCTTTTCTTTTCTTCCTAGACTCGTTGGCACGCTGTCGTCTATATATGGTGTGTGTATATATACATACATACGTACATGCATACATACATATATCTGTGTATATATGTATGTACACATACATACATACATACATACATATGTACATATATACATATTAAATAACACATACCGGTATCTATTTTAAATGTAATTACATCCATTTGTAATTATATATGTGTGTGTATTTAATTGTGTAATATGTATATATATATATATATAATTACAAAATATATACACATATGCATATAGACATATATATACATATACACATATACCATAAGACACGCACGTATCACATACAAGCGCGCATACATAAGAACGGACATACACAGTCATAAATGCATACATACATAC
>NW_026431591.1:0-360 GCF_001194135.2 Octopus bimaculoides
ACAGTAGTGGCCCCAGGACAGTTCCTTGCGGAACACCGCTCAATATTTGCCTTTCCCTAGATAATTCTCCATTGGCTGAAACTGTCTGACTTCTACCATTCAGGAAGTCATGCAGCCATTCTCCTAATTTACCAGCTATGCCAAGGTTTCGCAGCTTGTGACATATCAAGCCATGATCAACTTTGTCAAAGGCTTTTGCAAAGTCGAGATATATCACATCAACAAGAGCTGTGTGAGACAGCTTCTACCTAAATGGTAACTATGCTGGGTCTCATTCAGCAAGTCATTTTCTTCTAGGAACGCTATCAACCTCCTTCTGACAATTCGTTCCATGATTTTGCTAATATGTGAAGTCAGAGA
>NW_026431592.1:0-445 GCF_001194135.2 Octopus bimaculoides
TAACAGACGATAACGATATGAATGTAGCATAGTTTAAAGTTTGCCAGTTTTAGGGGAAAGTGCCGAGGCTATGGCCATCAAAACTGTTTGGCATTCGTTGACGCTGATGTGTTTCATATGCTGCTGAATGTGTTGTAAGCTATCGACATCAAGAAAGAATTTGCGTTGTGGAAGAAGAAATGGATAAGGAATTCAGCACTGTCCAGTATTCATGATTTCTTGAAGGGAAGATGCGACTAGGGGCTGGAGTAAATCTTACTGCGAAGAGCAGAAGACATTGTTTTTACCGTAGTAAACACAAAGAAAAATGGCAGAAGAAAGGACGTCCGTTGGTTTGTGGCAGACGATTCTCTGTGAATCAGTTTATGTTAAGTAGTGAACGGACTCGTCTCGGGAGACGGTTGATTGTGGCATTAATATATGTATGTATGCATGTATATATATA
>NW_026431592.1:1607-1895 GCF_001194135.2 Octopus bimaculoides
ATATATATATGAATATAAAAATGGAAAAAAAACGCAATAGAGGGCATTAAAACGTTATTTATACATATACATATATATATGTATATATTTACGATTATATACGCACACCCATATATGCGTATATAACAGTTATATACATATATGCAAACATTTGTGTGTATACATATATATGTATATATATATATATATATGTGGGTGTGTGTATAAAGACATGTATATGTATATACATGAACGCATACACAAACGTATATATTTATGTAATTTTATATGTAATTTGAATAGGTATAA
>NW_026431593.1:0-204 GCF_001194135.2 Octopus bimaculoides
AAAAAATATTGTGTTAAAAAATCCTTTGGAAAGACAAAGTCAAAGGCATGATGGGTGTCTGTGTGACAAACAAATGCCTTTATGGAGACCTGCCAAAAGTTAGCAAGAAGACTAAACAAAGATGGTTGTGACTCTGGTTACTTTGTGTGCCATTTTGAACTGGAATTATCCAAGTCAAGTCTTGTGGACTCCTCTCCATGGTGA
>NW_026431594.1:0-1528 GCF_001194135.2 Octopus bimaculoides
GTGTGTGTGTGTGTGTGTGTATTTGTGTGTGTGCGTATGTGTGCAGAGGGTGCGAAAGGTATTTGAGGACATACCATTTTTAGGTCATAGCTGCATGTTTGCTAACTCTGTATAATGTTTGTTTCAGAAAATAATAATGGCAGACCCTCATTTTACTCAAGAAATGAAGAGGCACGTTGTTATTGTAGTTATAAGGCTGAGCATAGCGGTTTAGAAATATCTCGAGCTTTAAAAGCTGCTAGATCTATCGTCTACGATGTTTGTTGATTGTGAAAACATAGTACCAGTATCCAAGCATAAAAGCATTCTAAGCGCTCTAAAATCATCTGAACACCTGAATTTATCCAGCAAGTTCACCGAACCATTGATTGCAATCACATGAGGTCAAATGCAAAAGATCTCCTGTGTCAGAAGGAACAGTCATAAATGATGAGAAAAGGTCAATTTCTCAGAAAAGCAAAAGAAGATCCCTACATCAGATATGAAAGGTTCTTAAACAAACTGAAAATTCCAGCAAAAGAAGATTTGATTTAGTTTATCTCAAACGAGAAAAGACTTCAACCATGATCAAAAAGTTAATAGAAGAAATAAAAGATGGTTATGTGCAGACCCTTCTGAAGTTCTAAGTGTTATGCATACAAAATTTCCTGCAGCTGTCATGGTTTTAGGAGTTGTCAGCAATGAAGGAGGCGTGATGTCTCCTTACTTCTTTCAACAAAGCCTTACAATTAACTCTGCGGCCTACATTGAGGTCCTGGAAATAATTGTTAAGCCCTGGGTAGACAGTGTATGCAATCCTCCTTGCTTTATACTTGTTTCTAGACAGATTACGTCTTTTCTTTGGTGGCATATTTTTCCCAAATGTTCTAAACAAAAAATTATGAACATAGAAAGAAATTATATTAAAATCTTCTTTTTTTTTTGGTACTGAGTTATATCCGCAAAAATTTTATTTCATGAGAACAGAAAGTGAAAGAAGTTAAACTGAAAAGAACAGAGGAAGAAAGTGAAAGATGTATGTACGTTTATATGAAATGGACGTGTGTGTGTGTGTGTGTGCGTGCGTGCGTGCTTGCGCGTTTGTATGTGAGAGAGAAAGGGCGTGAGAAAGAGAGAGAGAGTGTGAGTGAGTGTATGTGTGGCGTGACGATTGACGTCTTTTAAAGTACACACACTTTTGTGACGTCATTCTATAAAAAAATTTACGATAGTTGATTTATAGAAAAGATTATGTTAAATTTCTGAAATGCAAATATGTGAATGAAAATGAAGTTAAATTTGTAGCCAAAATTGTACTGAATCTTTTGATACCCCATACGTCGAAATCTGTAACTTGATTTTGGAAAGCATAAGGAATATATAATATCAACATATAATATCGGACCTCTACATGGTAGCTTGACTTGATAGAAATAGCAACCAAATTTTCCCTCAAAACACCCTACTGTCTTAATCCTACAATTCTGCCTATTATGTAATTTGAATGAGAAACTGTAACTAAGGATTAAGATTATTAACCCCACAGAGA
>NW_026431595.1:0-302 GCF_001194135.2 Octopus bimaculoides
GAGAGAAGCGAAAAGAGACAAAGAGGCAGATACAGAAGAAGAGGAGGAACCAGATGTAGAAGAATAAGAGAGGGAGAGAAAGAGAGTGATAGAGAGGCTATATAGAGAGTGTGGTCCTGCGACAGCGCTTGGGGAGAAAAACTGTTCTGAATGAGTGACCAACGAGATTAACACACACACACACACACACACACACACACACATCGATATAAATGCATATATTTACAAATGCGTATATATGTATATACATATATATACATACACATTCGTTTATATACATGCATATATATATATATATATAT
>NW_026431596.1:0-297 GCF_001194135.2 Octopus bimaculoides
GTGGTGGCAGGTTTTTCTTGGAAGAGCACAGTTCGAGATTTCGAACTATCCTATCCGATGTGTTCTTTGGTATTAGTCTTACCTTCAGAGAGAAAGAGAGGACACAGAGAGAGGGGTCAGAGATAGGGGTTAGAGAGAGGGAGAAAGAGAAGTGGGCAGAGAGAGAGAATCAGAGCGATAGTCGGGCAGAGGCAGACAGACTGATATATTGATACGTAGATAGATAGATAGATAGATAGATAGATAGATAGATAGGGAGGGAGGGATAGATAGATAGATAGATAGATAGATAGATAG
>NW_026431597.1:0-402 GCF_001194135.2 Octopus bimaculoides
TATATATATATATATATATATATATATATATAACGTTTCAATTTTGTTCTATGTACTCATTTCCTTCTTCGCATTGCACTAAAACAGCTATCCAATCATTTATACATACGCGCATATATATTTGTCGACGTGCGCATTTATGCAGATGAACCTAGTATGTGTGTTTGTGAGTCTGTTTCTGTGTATGTGAATATAAATGATATGGCAACGCACTAAGAATGGAAATTTTAGTCTTCGGAAATATAGCCATAAAGACATTACTTACAACATTTTGCTAATTCTTCTATACAACAATGGTTCTCTCTTCTTGTCTCTATGACCATAAAGGAATTTACATACATAGTTATATACGTATATATATATTAATATATATATATATATATATATATATATATATATGTG
>NW_026431598.1:0-1174 GCF_001194135.2 Octopus bimaculoides
CACAGCTTCTAAATTACGCTGATTGTTATTTGACGGTAAATGAGACTCGTTTCCATTAGCTAGTTTGTATGAAATAGCAACAGCTGTTGGATAGGAAGTAACCATAATGCAAAATATCGAGTAGTAGTTTTCTTTGCTTTTGTTAGAAATTTTCATGTGTTGTTAGATCGATGATACATTGTCTTCTTGTTGCTAAAAGAGCAATAGTTGTTGATGTAGAATTGTGTGAAAGAGCTGTTTTCTTTGTTATATTCTTCAAATTATACATAACCAGAAACGCACTTCCCCAATTAATGAAATGCAATAGTTTTGAAAATGGAACATGTATACAAAATAAATGAGGTATACAAAGAATTAGAAACATTCATCCATTTTTGGGATCATTCTTCCATGTTGATGAAATATAAACTGAACCGCTTACGCTATACTTGAAGCTTGCTCTTCAAGAATACTATTTTGCACAAAATATAGACATCCATGTCGGAATACAGAACAAGTACAGAGTGAATAAGGAACGAATGCGAATGCACTTCTTTTTTTTCTGATAAATGAGTTTTGCATTATATGAACGACTAGAAACCTAATTTTATTAGAAGAGCAATTCATTTTATTCTAAATGGAGTGTTTGTTTTTTCCATTTATTTTTTACGACTTGGTGCAAGTCCTGAAGCAAGCTGAGCATTGACGATCCGTGTTGACTTTTAATGCATAGGCCTACGACAACCAACTTAGCTGATCTAGATCTAAAACCGACAGAGACAAAAATAATGAGTGTACAGAAAGCAGCTGGAACTAGGAGAGGTTTTGCTTTAAACCAAAGCAGTAGTAAAACTAGTACTAGCAAAAAAAACTGATGCCGGGGATCAGTTGGAGACCCAGATTACTGCTAAATGAACTGAAAGGGACCAAACAAAACACACAAGCATTTACAACTTATGTGAGAAAGAAGTGGAGGATAAACAGAGATCAGTTGGCTGTGAGTTGTGCCATGCTTGGTACCACGCAAAATGTGTGGGTTTTGGCGAATCACTGTTCAAGGCAATCAGAGCAGAAGCAAACCAAAGGGAACAGGAATCTGGCCTCCATTGGTATTGTCCCAAATAAGCTAGCCAGGAAGTGTGTGCGTGTGTGTGTGTGTTATCTTTCTTCGTTTTTGTATCTGGTTTGCATCTGG
>NW_026431599.1:0-677 GCF_001194135.2 Octopus bimaculoides
ATATATATATGCCTGTATGTATATATGTATGCATGCATGCATGCATATGCACATCTAAGAATGGATGTATTCATGTAGCTAGCTAAGTATATACATAAGTATATGCGTACATTGAAGTTGAAGATACTCAGAGAAGATCACTGAGAGGAGCCGGGGCATTCTGACGATTTCTGATATGAATGAAATGGCTTTATACATAATTACCTATAACTAAAAATGTTATTACATTTTTAATGAGTAAAAAAAAGAATTAATTATGTATATGGTATGTATCTTCTTCCTTGGTCTCTGATCGAGAATTCAAAATTCTAATCCCGCCAAGATTTATCTAGAAATTATCTTCCTTACACAAACTGGCCACCTAAGCACTCCATGTATTCTACTCATCGTTAGATTAACACATTCAGGAGTAAAGAACTGTTTTACCTTTGTTTTGCCGGCGATGAATAGCTATGGATGCATATTCGGTTTCGATTTGGATTCTTCAGTTTAGTATACTCCTTTATTCTCTGAACATATATATCGACATTTTAACATACCAAAACTGTTTAGAACGTCCTTGTAAAAGTTAATTTGCATAATTAAAACCGAAAGGAGCTAAGAGAAAATAACTCAAAGTGACTACTGGCATGAATTTGGATAACAAACGCATGCAATGTATATATGTATATATATAT
>NW_026431600.1:0-210 GCF_001194135.2 Octopus bimaculoides
CATACATACATACATACATACATACATACGTATGTACGTACGTACATACACAGGAAAATAAATAGATGCATAGATACATACACACATATACACATATATACATATATACGTACATATATATATATACATATATATACATTAATATATACACACACATATGTATATATATATATATATGTATATGTATATATATTTATGTATATATATATA
>NW_026431601.1:0-364 GCF_001194135.2 Octopus bimaculoides
TCTTGAATCTAAATCTAAACCTTCTAGATAGATAGATAGATAGATAGATAATTAAATTAAAACAGTAGGGTAAAAAATTGGATATTAGTTAATATCAATTTAATACCAGGGAATAAGCATATTAAAAGAATCAAGGAGATTCAGAAAAAATATAAAGGAGACCACTAAGTGGACTGCTAATGTGCTAGAAGAAGATCACATGTAATGTGTCTACTAAGAGCGAATTGTTCTCAAAGGAAATTTAGCGAAGTAACAAAAACTTATACGAGCAAGAGAAGTGAAAATTACATAAATATATACAATTATCTGTAAATTAGTTTCGAAATTAACATTTTCTTACCGAAAATATCTGTTTCTCGTCAGT
>NW_026431602.1:0-250 GCF_001194135.2 Octopus bimaculoides
ACATAGACACATATATACATACATACATGCATATATAAATAGACAGACACACATACACACACATATATACACATACACATGTACACAGACACACATAAGCACACATACAAACACACATATATCCACATATACACACACACAGGCACACACAGGCACACACAAACACATATATAAATACACATGCACTGACACACATATATATACATATACATGTACACAGACACACACAAACATGTGTATATATATATAT
>NW_026431603.1:0-470 GCF_001194135.2 Octopus bimaculoides
TGTGTGTGTGTATGTATATATACATATGTCTATTTATACATAGATAGATGCATATATGTATATGTATATATATATCTTTATGTATACCGATACACGCATACATATATGTACATGCATATAAATATATGCGTATGCACACATTTATATATATATGTATATATTGACAAACATATTACACCTATGTAAAAAGCTATATATTCATAATCATATATATGATATATATATATATATATATATACCTATGTCTCTCTCTCTCTCTCTCTCTGTATATATATATATATATATATATATATATATATATTTACTTATCTATATATTTATATATACGTCTACGCGGGATAATGTGTGCATATCCGTATGTATGTGTTGTGTGCGTATGACAATGTATATATGAATATATAACTGTATTTCAGCTTCAAAATGTGTACATGCCTGTATACATACATACATACATACATATATAAATAAAT
>NW_026431605.1:0-295 GCF_001194135.2 Octopus bimaculoides
TCATTTTTATCCATAACTTCAACAACAACGTTAGCTGTGTTGTTAAGAGATGGTGTACCATTATCTTTTACTAACACTTTAAATCTGTAAATGTCATGTTGTTCCCGGTCTAAAGACTGAGTAGTTGATATGAATCCTAAATGAGAGATTTTAAAGGGAAGAACACTCCCATCTCTGCTTATAAGAAAATAAGATAATTCACCTCCTGATCCAAGATCAGGGTCAGTTGCATTGATGAAGCCTACTGGAAAATTTCTATTTTCATTTTCATAGGTTAAAAATTCAAAAGTATCTT
>NW_026431606.1:0-384 GCF_001194135.2 Octopus bimaculoides
ATCCCTGTTCACGGCGCAAACGGGAGTCCGGATGGCTCCTGTGCATGGACCATACAAACACGGACAGGTGTTGCTGCAAGGAGTGACCGGCAGAGCGGAAATGGCGTGACGCCGGGGTGTCATTGCAAACGTTGACGTCTCGGAGGTGTTCCGCGAATCGGTCGGCCAGGCGGCGCCCCGTTTGTCCGATGTACAGAGAATGGCAGAGAGAACAGGAGATGCAATAGATGATGTTGGTAGAAGTGCAGCTGAAGGAGTCGGTGATGCGATAGGGTCGATGATGAGTGCTGGTGAGGAGTGTCGTGTTGGAGAGGTAAGGGAAAGTGCGGCAGCGTTGGCGGGAGCAAGGGAACGAGCCAGGTTGGGAGGTTGGGTTGGGGAAGA
>NW_026431607.1:0-380 GCF_001194135.2 Octopus bimaculoides
CGTACACACACACATACACACATACGTACATACACACACACATACACACACACACACACATACGTACATACACACATACGTATATACACACATACATACATACGTACATACACACACACGTACATACACACATACATACATACGTACATACACACATACATACATACGTACATACATACACACATACGTACATACGTACATACACACATACGTACATACACACATACGTACATACACACATACATACATACGTACATACACACATACACACATACATACATACGTATATACACACACACACATACATACGTACATACACACACACACACGTACATACATACATACACATATACACACATACATACACACACATACATACA
>NW_026431608.1:0-236 GCF_001194135.2 Octopus bimaculoides
GTCTGCTGTTAATTTCACACTGCTGGGTG
Organism: Octopus bimaculoides; assembly: GCF_001194135.2. NCBI lineage: Eukaryota > Metazoa > Mollusca > Cephalopoda > Octopoda > Octopodidae > Octopus > Octopus bimaculoides. The sequence goes on from NW_026431608.1 coordinate 30, forward strand.
ACCACAGCTGTGAGCATTAAACCCAGGCGGCTGAATATACACATCTACATAGACAACATATATAGATACATACACATGCATACATATATATAGAGAGATAGATAAACTTACTTGGATATAGATGCCTGGCGTCCAATCATATAACAATATAAATAAAAAAATATATATACATATATTCATACATATATGTACATACTTACATATACA
>NW_026431609.1:0-248 GCF_001194135.2 Octopus bimaculoides
AAATTCCAAAATTTAGAAAAACGGCGGGAACTTAGTTGCCAACCCAATACTTTAACCAGAAATTGGGGAACTGGACTAATTCTGGAAGTTTTCCAGTTATTAGTGGTCTTGATTGTATTGAAAAATTGCCCACTGATCCGTGACTGCAGTGTTATTTTTTCTTTATATTCGCCTTCTCTTTTCTAATGTACGTACGTTCTTATTATGGTTGTACTTCATCATTCCGTATATTCTTTGCTTTTTGGTGT
>NW_026431610.1:0-302 GCF_001194135.2 Octopus bimaculoides
AATAATAATAATAATGATTTCAAATTTTGGCACAAGGCCAGCAATTTCAGAAGTTAAGTTGATTATATGGATCTCAGTTTTCAACTGGTACTTATTTTATCGAACCTGAAAGGAAAAAAGTAAAGTCAACTTCATCAGAATTTGAACTCAGAACATGAAGATGGATGAAATGTTGCTAAGCATTTTGTCTAGCATGCTAACAATTTGGCCAGCTTACTGCCTTAGATAATGATTATAATAATAATAATAATAAATAATTGCCCGGATGCAGTACCAGGCAGTGGCTCTCATGGCTTCTGATC
>NW_026431611.1:0-839 GCF_001194135.2 Octopus bimaculoides
ATAAAGGCAACAATGCAACAGAAAGTGTGAGGAATATTAATGTAGTATATAGGGATCAGACAATAAGTATAAGCCAATGTCAACAGTGGTTCCAAAAATTCCAAGCAGGGGACTACTGCCTAGAAGATGAATCTCGTCCTGGAAGATCTTTAGAGCACGACGAGGACGTTATGCTAAACCTGGTGGAACAAAATCTCATCGTAACTGTTGCGGAACTAGCAGAGAAGCTTGAATTTGGTCATTCAGCCATTTGTTGACACCTGTGTGCCATCAAAAAAGTCAGCAAATTGGGTCAACAGGTTCCTCACAAACTTTCTCAGTCTAATCGCGTGCAGAGAGTGAATATGTGCTCTTCTTTGCTGTCACTTCTCATGAATGAACCTATTTGGACCGAACAGTGACTGGGGACAAGAAATGGGTTCTCTATAAAAATGTTAAGCACTGACAATAGTGGGTTGGGACAGGAGAAACACTGGTACCCCAGGATAAAGAAGGTCTTCACCCACATAGGGTGTTATCTGTTTGGTGGGATATGAAAGGTTTAGTTCACTTTTAAACACAAACAAAATGATAACAGAGGATATCTACTGCTAGCAGTTTGAGTGGCTTAAGTCAGCGCTAGAAGAAAAATGACCATCTTTGGTTTCAAAGCAAAGGGTGTTCTTCCATCAGGATAATGCTCAGCCATATACAATGAAGAAGACATTCCAAAGGCTGGAGCAGTTTCAATGGGAAACGACGCCCTTCCCACCATATTCAACGGACATTGCCCCATCTGATTATCATTTGTTCTGCAGTTTTCAAAATCATTTGGACAGAAAAAATATGAATTCTGTAGA
>NW_026431612.1:0-777 GCF_001194135.2 Octopus bimaculoides
GTGTAAGTATATATATGCGTAAATACATACATATAATATATAGACCGAACATACTTATGTAAATGACTTGTTTGTTTACCGGTCCGCTGCGAAAAGCGGCTGAAGGAAGACTCCCTCATTGCACTGGGTGTTACACACCTGAACCTCATAGGCAGGTGAAAAAACTCATGCCACATCGCATTTGGCTACAAAAATGGTAAAATATCGGTATCCATCACTCCTGAATGTATCTGGGACGAGTGTCGTACCTGTTTATGATTTTCAGGAGTTTTAATACCCATTGCAATGGCAGATCCCTCATTCAGGCGCTTTTCGATAACAACTTAAAGAAATTCACATCCAGTGATATCAAAATTATTTACGACTGCTTTATATAAGAGCTGAGTCTTATACGCTATTGATTGTGGAAGTACGCTAGGTATATCTCTTAGAGACACTTAACACAGTATGAAACGGTCTACAAGACTACTCTCTTTCACTGCAAATCAAGAACAAAGAAATATGTTTACATACCAATTTCTCTATAATATTCTCTCTAATATTTAAATGCATTTCAGTCATTCTAACTCACGCTAAGTTACCTATAAAATACATATCTTGTAGTCTCTAGGAAATCGACAACACGTTGTAATTAAATATTAATCGAAAATCTTAAACAAGGTCAGGCTAATGGCGAAGGTGGTGGTGGTGGTGGTAGTGATGATAGTGACAATGGTGTTTTTAATGCTGGAGTTGGTATTTGTTGTGATAGAAGTGTTATTGTTGTTGGTGTGTTGG
>NW_026431613.1:0-335 GCF_001194135.2 Octopus bimaculoides
ATACGTTTTTCGAGACTAGAGATAGATGTAACTCTTTAAACTTACATATCTATATACATGGCAAGTTGATTGCGAGTTCGTATCAGAATCTACATTTGAATGAACAGATATACCCACATATCAGTATAAAAAATTATATAAATATACATATACACGCAGAAAAATTATACAACTATACACAAACAAATGTTTGTATGTCTATGCGTAAGTATATCAGTGGTCACATATGCACCCATATATAAATGTATACAGAGATACAGAGAGAGAGAGAGAAAGAGTGAGAGGGAGGGAGATATGTGTATGTATATATGTACGTATATATATATATATATATA
>NW_026431614.1:0-248 GCF_001194135.2 Octopus bimaculoides
ATGTATGTATATATATGTATATATATATATATATGTATGTATGTATGTATTTGGGCAAGTGTTTTCTAATATAGCCCTGGGCTGACCAATTTATAATGAGTGAATTTGTTAGATGGAAACTGAGAGAAGCCCGTTGTATATATATAGAAACTCTGCCAAATCAGACTGGAGCCTGGTGTTGCCATCCGGTTTCACCAGTCCTCAGTCAAATCGTCCAACCCATGCTAGCATGGAAAGCGGACGTTAAA
>NW_026431614.1:258-1234 GCF_001194135.2 Octopus bimaculoides
GCCCGTTGTATATATATATATATATATATATATATATATATATATATTGGAAGGTTTCGAGGTGATGTACAGGAATTATATATTAGAAAAAATAATAAGGTACTCAGATATCTGGATGGTTGAACATTTACAGATTTTATAAATATTAGTGTAAGTACCTTGAGAGAAAAGTTGGACCGAAGAAGCATCAGTTGTGGTGTGCAAGAGAGATGAGTGTGCTGGTATGGTCACTTGGCGAGAATAGATGAGGATAGCTGTGTGAAAAAGTGCCACACCCTAGTGGTTGAGGGAACCTGTGGAAGAGGTAGGCCCAGGAAGACCTGGGATCAGGTGGTGAAGCACGACCTTCAAACATTAGGCCTCACCAAGGTAATGACTAGTGACCGGGACCTTTGGAAATATGCTGTGCGTGAGAAGACCCAGCAAGACAAGTGAGGCCATAACCTGTGGCCTTTACCAGGGGTGTAGCCGGCCCACTTATGCATACCTTTCCTTCTTTGAACACAAAGCCCTGCTTGCGAAGACCTGTTGAGACAAGTGAATTTGGAATTTGAAATTTGAAATCTGAAATCGAAATTGAACCGAATCCGACGACTGGCACCCATGCCAACCTCTTCCTCATTGGACACTAAACTCTGCTTGCGAAGACCTGTTGGGGCAAGTGAAATCGTAATTGAACCATACTCAATGACTGACACCTGCTCCAGTGGTGCACTAACAGCATTGTTGAGTGTGTTCATTGCCAGAGCAGGTGTCTGGCTTCCGTGCTAGTGGCTCGTAAATAGCACCATTTGAGCGTAATCATTACCAGTGTTGCCTTCTAGCTCTTGTGCTGGTGGCATGTTAGAAAATCATTCGAGCGAGGTCATTGCCAGTGTCGCTGGACTGGCTCCTGTGCAGGTGGCACATAAAAAACACCTTTTTGGGCATGGCCGTTGCCAGTACCGTGTGACTGGCCCTCATGCCGGTGGCATGT
>NW_026431615.1:0-261 GCF_001194135.2 Octopus bimaculoides
TACTCACACAAACACAAAAACACGCACACACACAATCACACACCTATACACACACGCAATATAATTAGAGTCTCTTTTGATTGAAGGCAGATTTCAACAGTGATTAAATACATGAAAACAACATCAACAACATCATTTACAACAGCAGCAGCAGCAGCACCAGCAGCAACGACAACAATGTCAATGATGGCTACCACGACAGTCACAAACACCACCACCACAACTGCCACCATCATCACCACCATCACCACCACCACCACC
>NW_026431616.1:0-382 GCF_001194135.2 Octopus bimaculoides
ATATATATATATATATATATAATATATACACAAAGATATACGCACATATACATACATAAATGCTTGTGTATAAATATATATATACACATCTATACACACACACATTTATATATGTTTACATGCCCGTACTCATACACAGGCACACGCACTCACGCACCCCACAGTCACAAACCACATTAATATTACTAATATTTAAGCTAAAAAGTTCTAATTATGAGATAGTAAACGCTGATAGGTAGACGTCAGCGACGGCGGAGAAGAGCCTTTTCCCTTCTCTGTTTATTAATTGGCGCTTATTATATATATAACATCAATTGCTGTGAGTGTATATGGGTGCATGTGTGTGTGTGTGTGTGTGTGTGTGTGAGAGAGAGAGAGAGAG
>NW_026431616.1:392-1430 GCF_001194135.2 Octopus bimaculoides
GTGTGTGTGTGTGTGAGAGAGAGAGAGAGAGAGAGATAATGTGGGACAAAAGAACAAGTGTTACGTCATCACGTTCATTAGCTTACAGATGTTTTTGCTAAGGCAAGCAGTGCTGTCAGAGTTGAGTCACATCCTATAGCTTCTTCGGAGCCGTTAAAATGTATGTGTGAATGTATGTATGCTTTGTTTCAGTCTTTAGAGATCGGTCATGCTGGAGCACCGCTTTGGAGAATTTTAACCAAATCTATCGATGCTAGTATTTGATGTTGTTGGGAAGCAAAGCGTCTTACCAGATCAGGAGCACAACAAAGACCGTGGACTGCGCATGTCCAGAGCCAAGTGCCTGCCTTCAGTCCCAGCTGACCAGCGCTGCCTGGCCCGTGGCAGAAACTTCCGAGTTTTCATCGAACTGCTCAGTCACAGCCGGACGCACCGTGCTCAGTCTTCTTTCCTCATATGATGTTCTTGGTCATCGTCGACAACGACGGACGAAGAGAATCGTTACCACGCCGGGAAAAATGCCTAGCTGTGTTTCTTCCGTCTTTATGTTCTGAGTTCAAATTCCGCAGAGGTCAACGTTGCCTTTCATCCTTAATTTATCGGGGTCAATAAATTAAGTACCAGTTGCGTACTAGGGTCTAATCCCATCTCCGAAATTGCTGGCCTTGTGCCAAAATTTGAAACCACTCCGTTTTCTTCCTCTGTTTAGACGAACGTTCCTACCTTTTCGGACGAAACCTTTTGTAACCTTCGTCCTGTCTTTGTCCTTACATGTTTTTAATTGATATTAGCCCTTGTGGCCAATAAAACGAGAGTGGCTGTGTGGTAAGTAGGTTGCTTACCAACCACATGGTTCCGGGTTCAGTCCCACTGCGTGGCATCTTGGGCAGGTGTATTCTACTATAGCCTTGGGCCGACCAAAGCCTTGTGAGTGGATTTGGTAGATGGAAACTGAAAGAAGACCGTCGTATATATGTATATATGTATATATATATATATGTGTGTGTGTATGTTTGTGTGTTTGTGTTTGTCTCCCCC
>NW_026431616.1:3505-4372 GCF_001194135.2 Octopus bimaculoides
ATATATATATATATATATATATATATATATATAAATTAAGGTACTCAGAAACCTGGATGTTTGTACATTTACTGATTTTTATTAATGTCACATATTAAATGAAGCGCTTTTCACCTAGTCGTGTAGGTTTTTCTCACTATTATTATATGCACACGCACTTTGGATCATATATAATTCATGGGATTACATTTTTCAAGTTGGTGGTGCTCTAGCTTGGCCGCAGTCGCCTGGCTTGAGAATTTACAAAGGAACAGATGAATATACGAACTAAGTATACGCACTGTCGCGAACACATGTGCGATCTCTAATATATATTCAAATATACATACACGCACGCATATTTATATATACACACGCATTGGATCTCTCATATATAACAACAGATCACAAGTGGAATGAATATATAAGCAGAGTTATACATACATATATATATATATATATATATATATGCACGTTGGATTACTTATATGCAAGGAGAATAAAAACAAACCTATATACACACGCTTCGAGTTATCCATATATATATATATAAGCAGTGGGTAACATATACGAAAGCGCCGTAAATATAAACAAGCGTATATTTATATATACACAGCATACACACACACTGAATATATACACATTTTTAATCATAACATATTGAACACAGGATTACACGCGACAGTACATTAACAAAACGCACGTGTATATACATATATATATATATATATGTATATACCCTGAAGATCACACGTATTTTTGACATTGTATAATAACTAGCATAATAAATATATACCCAGATATATACACAATTATACACGTATACAAACCAGTGCGTGAATACATACGTACATTATATATATATATATATATATATATATATATATA
>NW_026431617.1:0-259 GCF_001194135.2 Octopus bimaculoides
TGCATACACATACACACACTCACATACAGAGTCCATACTCTGTTTATTTCTGAAAGAAGGACTTGAGCACAGCATGTCTTGTATAGCAGTCACATGACTGTGTAGATATTAACTGGACATCACACACACATGTGTATATATCTATACACACATGCAAACACTCATGTATATATTTGCACATATGCAAACACAAAGACACACACACACATACATATATGATATATATATGTATGTGTATATATAACGAGATACACACACA
>NW_026431618.1:0-616 GCF_001194135.2 Octopus bimaculoides
ACTCGACAGATCCATATTCTATTTATTTACCATCCTATGTTAACATTTCTTTGCCCAAACCTATACAGCGATCCATTGGATGTCTGACGTTTAGCACTTCCTCAGGAATGGTTTACATCAGAACAAATTACGAAAAAACACACAAATAACGATCATAATAAATTATTAAATTATTAAAAGTTTGTTAGCTTCAAAAGCCGCCATGTTTTTTTCAAGTCAGATATGTATATATAGAGGAGGTAACTCCTTAATTTTTTCTATTGTTACTGCTCTCTACTAGATTAATTTATTTAATTTAATTTTATTTATTTATTTATTAATTTATTATTAATTATTAATTTATTATTATTATTAATTTATTTATTAATTTAGTTATTAACTTGGTTATTAATTTCTTTTTTAGTATATTTATTTATTTTAAATTACTATCAATTATCCCCTATATGTAGACTATTTTTGTTCCCCCTAGAGGGTTCTCATTTCTATTATTCCATTTTATATTATTATTGGGTCTCTTTACTTGGTTAAGAGAGATCCGTCCAGCCATCAATCCTCCTAAGAATCAATACAAGCTCCTTTACTAAAAAATTCAGTAATATTTCGATATATTATCATT
>NW_026431619.1:0-266 GCF_001194135.2 Octopus bimaculoides
TACGTGTGTACACGTGCGTACGTACGTACGTGTGTACACGTGCGTACGTGCTTACGTGTGTACACGTGCTTACGTGTGTACACGTGCGTACGTACGTTCGTGTGTACACGTGCGTACGTACGTACGTGTGTACACGTGCGTACGTACGTACGTGTGTACACGTGCGTACGTGTGTACGTGTGCACACGTGCGTACGTGTGTTCGTATGCACACGTGCGTACGTGTGTACGTGTGCATACGTGCGTACGTGTGTACGTGTGCACACG
>NW_026431620.1:0-551 GCF_001194135.2 Octopus bimaculoides
ACATGAGTAGAACTCATGTCTGGAAACCTCATGGCATACTCAGATTGTTAGAAAAATTGATAATAGGGCCCCTGGAAGGGATCCTTATATATATCTAATATATTTCATTTTAACAGCCAAGGGAAATAACCCATTCATTTTCCTAAACAATAGATACACTTATTTCGGTTAGTGACTTATTCACGAATATACCAACGCTAGCGCCGCTGAGAACGCACAAAAGCCCTTTTCAGAGTGATTTACTTTGAATTATTATCTCATATGTGATTAGCCTGTTATTACGCAACATGCTTCATGATTTTAGGATACATATCTTATTAATATTTCCTCCTAAGTTCTATATACTTTGGGAACGCATTAACGCCGTTTTCGGTGATACTTTATTTGAATTATTACTATCGGGTAACTAATTTCATGTTATTACGTAACTGACTTCACAATTTGGGTATTCATCGCTTATTGGGAATTCCTAAAAACAAGATCTTGTGTAAGGCAGTTCGATATTCTCTGCAAATGCACAAAAACTGTTTTAAGGGCTACATACTTTGTAT
>NW_026431621.1:0-233 GCF_001194135.2 Octopus bimaculoides
CACACACACACACACACACACACACACATATATATGCATACATACATACAAATATATATAAATATATATTTATTATGCTTTTGCATATGAATATACATTTATCCCATATATGCATACAAATTCATATGTATTTACATTCAATGGCATAAATGTATATTCAGATGCAAAAGCAGAATAAATATGCATTTATATATATTTGTATATATGTATGCATATATATATATATACATATA
>NW_026431622.1:0-872 GCF_001194135.2 Octopus bimaculoides
CTGTTGGATATACTCGGCTTGTATATCGTAATTTTTTGTTAGTTGCGTGAGTTTTTCAGTTAAAAATTTCGACTGAATGACTCCTCTAAAAGTCTCTGGACTTGCGCCAAAGTAACTTATCTACCTACTTACCTCCCTCTCCCCTCCCTCTCCCCTCCCAACTTCCTTCTTCTCCCTCTCTCCCACCCTTCCTCTCTACATACATACCTACACATACACAAACATATTATATATACATCTGCACACACACACAATTCTCAAGGCACCTAATATCACGCAACTAAGCACGCTATCGACGTTACATAAAAACACGTTATACTAACTACATTACAAAGCAATGTTCATAAACACGCGAGCACGCGCGCACACACACACACACACACACACGCACACACAGATGAATCACGATTTTATACACATAGAATCAGGAGCAGACATGATTAAAGCACCGGTTTAAGAAAATTTCTAATTAATTGTTTCAAAAATTTTGGGGGACCAAAAAGCCAGTAATTTTCGTTGGAGGTAATTAGTCGATTACATCGCTCCCAGTACTCAACTGGGCAATATTTTAACTCAGAACGTGAAAAAAAAAAAAAAAAAAAAAAAAATTAATCAATAAAATTTCACACGTAGGGAATAAGAGTAAAGTTCATTAGCTTATATGATTAAACCTAGACAAGGTAGACAAAGGAGATAATTCTGTAATTCAAATTAATAAACCATTTGCCTTTCCAAAGCATTTTGATAAATTTATCTTAAACCATGCTTGTTTTCAGACTTTTGTTTAGCACTTGTTTTATATGTTCTGAGTAATATAAAGCATGGAGGCGCAATGGCCCAGTGGTTAGGGCAGCAGAGTCGCGGTCATAGGA
>NW_026431623.1:0-843 GCF_001194135.2 Octopus bimaculoides
TTTATGTATACAAATATACATATTTGTGTGTGTGGGTATGTTTGCATGTACATATACATATGTATATATACACATACACACATACATACATACACACAGACACACACAGACACACACATATATATATATATATATATGTGTGTGTGTGTGTGTGTGTGTGTAAAAGGATTTGTTATAATACTATTCCACATATACCATAAAAACCATACCGACAATCCAACATACCTTCATCATCAGCTGCCCCACAGATATCATAATGGTTTCGACACCTGGGCAATACCATTTAATGTAGCGGTGTCAACAGCACTAAACTAAGTGTGGTTTGGGGACAAACATACCAAAGAGACCTCAACTGTCAAACGCATTTACCCTATGTACAAACAACCGCATCAGTAAATAAATTCAATAAGTAAATTACAACCAATTCTTAAATACGTAACTAAACAGCGACCAATCCATTAAGTTATACAAAAATTATATTCCCTACCGTCTTCCATAGTATAATATAAAAGTGAATCAAGTAAAAGTCAGTCAAATTATAGCGAGGATTAAACACTAACCTTTATAAAACTGCAACAAAGAAACACATAAACCGATGTAAATCGTATCGGTATTATTAGTAAACTTGCTGTAACTAAATTGTATGCTAAATTGCGACCAATCTTTAAGTCCATACAAATAATAATCCCACCAATCTTCCATAGTTACTACGAAACTAATTAAGTTAAAGCTTTATATAAATTTCTCCAAAACAAAACAAACACGATTGAATTTAATATAAATAATAATAATATAATAATTATGAGTGAAATACATTATTTTATAATTCAAAAGTTAATAAGA
>NW_026431624.1:0-380 GCF_001194135.2 Octopus bimaculoides
GCAGCAGCAGTAGTAGTAGTAGTAGTATTAGTAGTAGTAGTAGTAGTCTAACGACGGTGTTGGTCATGAAGTGTAAGTGAATACAAATGATACTCACGTATATGAGCGTGTGTGAACGAGTGTGTGTGTATATGTATATATATATATATATATATATGTATGTATGTATGTATGTATGTATGTATGTATGTATGTGTGTGTGTGTGTGTATATGTATGATTATAGATGTGTGTGTGTGTGTACGCACGTGCATCACAATTAAACAACAATAAATAAAATATGATGAAAACAATCGATCAATGAATAGAGGCGGGAGAGCGTCGTATTGAATTAAGTTCAGAGAAGCGTTAAAAGTTATAGTGGTGCCGGTGAGGGCGGGG
>NW_026431625.1:0-427 GCF_001194135.2 Octopus bimaculoides
CTCCAGCACGGCCACAGTCAAATGACTGAAACAAGTAAAAGAGTATATATAGTAAGGTGGTGAGCTGGCAGAAACGTTAGCACGTCGGGCGAAATGCTTGGCGGTATTTTGTCTGTCGTTACGCTCTGAGTTCAAATACCACCGACGTCGACTTTGCCATTCATCCTTTCAGGGTCGATAAATTAAACATCAATTGCGTACTGGGGTCGGTCTAATCGACTGGCCCCCTCCCAACCAAAATGTCGAGCCTTGTGCCTAGAGTAGAAAAGAATAAACATATATAGTTTTCTTTAAGCTAAGCGAGAAAACGTCTACACGGTAACACGATTAGCAAGACAAAAAGCCAAACTTCCCTCAAACCATCCTCTATGTTGTAAATTTGTAAAGGACATTGGATAATGTAGTCGTATTTATGTATATATATATA
>NW_026431626.1:0-817 GCF_001194135.2 Octopus bimaculoides
TTTTATTATCTTTATCTTATGATATTTACTTATATATAGTTTTAGGGAAAGAACCAAGGTTTATGAACTCATCAATGAAAATCCACTATCACTTATAGAAAAATTGATAATTAAAAGAACAATAAATGAGTATAATATAATACAAAGAAAATATCATGAGATAAAGATAATAAAATGATAACACATCTTTCATAACCAATTTTCAAATAGAAAGAAAATTTAAATCGATTAAAATCGATTAAAACCATCGAAAATCAATTCTATTCAAAAATATAGCAAATCTTCAGGTCTTATTTTGAAAATTGGTTATGAAACACGTGCAGTCATTTTACTATCTTTATCTTATGATATTTACTTATATATAGTTTTAAGGAAAAAAACCAAGGTTTATGAATTCATCAATGAAAATCTACTGTCACATATAGAAAAATTAATAATTAAAAGCACAATAAATAAGTACAATATAATACAAAGTAAATATCATAAGATAAAGATAATAAAACGACTACACGTGTTTCATAACCAATTTTCAAAATGAAAACCTGAAGATTAGCTATATTTTTGAATAGAATTGATTTTCGATAGTTTTAATCGATTTTAATCGATTTAAATTTTCTTTCTATTTGAGAATTGATTATGAAACACGTGTAGTCGTTTTATTATCTTTATCTTATGATATTTACTTATATATAGTTTTAGGGAAAAGAACCAAGGTTTATGTACTCATCAATGAAAATCCACTGTCACATATAGAAAAACAAATAATAAAAAGCACAATAAATGAGTATGATATAATACAAAGTAAATATCATAAGAT
>NW_026431627.1:0-211 GCF_001194135.2 Octopus bimaculoides
GCTGCTGTGTTGTTAGCTCCTTTGATATGTCGAATATCTGTGGAATATTGTGCGATGAAGTCGAGGTGACGGATTTCTCTAGGAGAATGGCAGTCGGGTTTCTTCCTGAATGCATATACCAGCGGCTTATGGTCCGTGTAAATGCTGAAAACGGATCCTTCTAACATATGGCGGAAGTGTTTTACGGACAGATACGCAGCCAGTAGCTCAC
>NW_026431627.1:221-446 GCF_001194135.2 Octopus bimaculoides
GGCGGAAGTGTTTTACGGACAGATACGCAGCCAGTAGCTCACGTCCAAAAGTACTATATTTCATCTCCGCAGGTTGAAGTCTCTTGGAGAAAAACGATAATGGTTGCCACATACCATTAACAAACTGCTGAAGGACACTTCCGACTCCGGACATGGACGCGTCAACTAGTAAACAGAGTGGGGCACCTGGTTTGGGGTAGACTAGCATCATGGCCTTAGCTAGCA
>NW_026431628.1:0-270 GCF_001194135.2 Octopus bimaculoides
GATGATGATAATGTGGACAATGATAATAATGTGGATGATGATGAGGATAATAATGATGATGATGGTGGTGAGGATGGTAATAACAATATGGCTGATGATGATCATAATAATATTAATAATAATAATAATAATAATAATGTGGATAATAAAAATAGTAATAATTTGCTATTTCTAATATTATTTTAGTGTTTCGTATTCTGTACAACAACGCACAATGGAAACACTAAAAGAAGTACAAAAGCTGGAATAACATCCTTCTCCTCTCTACCC
>NW_026431629.1:0-136 GCF_001194135.2 Octopus bimaculoides
CTTGCACACACTCACATGCTCATACCGAACAATTTCGAAACAACGCCAAATCATACATTCAAAATAAATGGAGCTGGAGAGACAGGTTACTGAAGAGATTGTAAAAGTGCAATGAAATAATTTAACAAAAAACTAT
>NW_026431629.1:147-274 GCF_001194135.2 Octopus bimaculoides
AAGGACTGAACCAGTGCGTGTGTTTATTACCGGCATAATGCATCTTCCAAGGTTTAATTGTAACCATTTACCATACTTTCTTCTTATTTATTCATCTTTATCGGTTGGTACTAAATGTGGTTATTTT
>NW_026431630.1:0-428 GCF_001194135.2 Octopus bimaculoides
TTTATTTATTTATTTATTTATGTGTGTGTATGTGTATGTATATGTGTGTATGTATCGGCTTGTTGAATGTCTAACAGCAATCATATCTGACCTTTATGTTTGAGTTAAGATCCCAATAGAATTAACTTTGCATTTCACCTCCTCTATACTACTTAAAAAACAGATTGTACAAAAGCTGATAATAATAGAGATTTCCGGAATGGTCTTCAAAGATCATTCCAACAATCTGTTTTATTATCTGAAGTTAGGTTAGCATCTTCAAATCCCAAGTTCGATTTCCCTGCTTGGCATCTTGAGAAAATTTCTATAGTTTCGAGTCCATCATTACTTTACAAGTGAAATATGGTAGACGGAAACTATATGGAAATCTGCCAAGTATATCTACTTGGCAGATTTCCATATAGTAACTGTAATCCGAAAGGTATAGC
>NW_026431630.1:438-1082 GCF_001194135.2 Octopus bimaculoides
ATCTACTTGGCAGATTTCCATATAGTAACTGTAATCCGAAAGGTATAGCTTTATTACACACTGTGTCACATTGATTCTGCATGAGAATTATGTTAAGAGTGCCATTATGTCTGTGAAATGCTCAGTCATTTGCACTTTAAACATATTATTGAATAATTTCTCTGAGTCGACAGAATAATGACTACAAAGGCAAAATATTGAGGGCTTTCTATCCCACTACTTACACAATACAATGTTTATGCTATAAATGTAAAACCTTCAAGCAATGCATATAGGTGAAGCCTATATATAAAACTAAAGAGCAGATATTGTATAACTTCCGTTATATTTCGAGTAAGATTCCCCTTATCAAATATAAGAAACGAAATAATCCAAATGCTCAGAGAAAAAATGATATTGGCTGGCTATTCTGATGAGTTTATATCTTATATCGAGTATTGAATTCTATGCATTAGTAGAACTTTACAAACCTATATCTGTTGTAGAAGGGACTAAAATATGGTCAACTGAACCATAACATGTCCACTAGATGACGTATCTAGGATGTGAAAGACAAAGTCAACTCCGGTGGGATTTGAACTCAAGCATAAACAAACCTGTTTACTGTAAGACGTTCGACAAAGCCGTTAAATTTGTGTCGCATA
>NW_026431630.1:1205-1441 GCF_001194135.2 Octopus bimaculoides
TAATAATAATAATAATAATAATAATAAGGCAGTGCAGTAGGATGACATCATATATCAGCTCAATGACTAATATTATTTTAATTCTTTCGGCAAGTACGGGAGGCAACTCCGGATGTCATCCAGTCTTATCAGATATCCTCAGCGAACGTGGTGCAATAGTGATGGGAGAGTCACTAACTGGCTATATGATAATCGTACAAGAGCAGGCGTGAATTATTAGCGTATTTGAATAACCA
>NW_026431630.1:1451-1693 GCF_001194135.2 Octopus bimaculoides
GATAATCGTACAAGAGCAGGCGTGAATTATTAGCGTATTTGAATAACCAAGTGATTGAAGCTTATGACCATAACTTACCCTTCGCATTCGTATCGATTGAGCGAATTCCTCCCAGCCTTCAAGAGCATCTTCAAAGTTCATCTGATTTCAAAGGCGAAAAGAAGATATTAGTTAGTTATTAGTCTGGTTACACTATATTCTTTCTTTCTTTCTTTCTTTCTTTCTTTCTTTCTTTCTTTCTT
>NW_026431631.1:0-217 GCF_001194135.2 Octopus bimaculoides
ATACATACATACATACATGCATACATACATGCATACATACATGTATACATGCATGGATACAAACAGACATACATACATACATACATACATATATGCATATATACATACAAGCATACATAAATATATTCATACGTACATATATTCATACATACACACAGATATACATATATACATACCTACCTACATATATACATATGCATATATATATATATATATA
>NW_026431632.1:0-318 GCF_001194135.2 Octopus bimaculoides
ATATATATATGTATATATGAATGTATGTATGTACGTAGATATGTATGTGTGTTTTTTTGACTGTGTGCATATATGCACATAAATATGTGTGCGCGCGCACATATGCATGCCTAAATATTATCGTTAACAATACAAGAACATTTAAATATTCGCTATAATTATGCACATTTTATTTGATCATAATAGAAAAAAATATCTTTTAATAGAAAATTCAGTCGGCGTTTGTGTAATACGAAATATATTTCTTCGGATAATAATAAAAATAACCATATTTCATAATAATAATAATAATAATAATAATAATAATAATAATAATAA
>NW_026431633.1:0-371 GCF_001194135.2 Octopus bimaculoides
TATATATATATGCATATATTCTTGTTCTTGTTTCAGTCATTTTGACTGCCGTCATGCTGGAACACCGCATTTAGTCGAGCAAATCGACTCCAGGATGTGTTCTTTGTTCTTTGTTCGCCTAATACTTATTCTAACGGTGTCTTTTGCCGAACCACTAGGTTGCGGGGATATAAACACACCACCATCGGTTGTCAAGCGATGTTGTGGGGATACACACACATATACATGTATACAACAGGCTTCATTCAGTTTCCGTCTACCAAAATCCACTCACAAGGGTTTGGTCGGCCCGTGGCTATAGTAGAAGGCGAAAAAAAAGGTGAAAAAAGTATAGAACAAAACCATGGTAAATTAATCAAATTCTACCACCT
>NW_026431634.1:0-274 GCF_001194135.2 Octopus bimaculoides
GGCACCAGTCTCTTTGGAGGCGTGGGTTCGAATCCCACCGCTGCCAATTAATAACTTTTTTTTTTACATTTCCATATATGTATGTACTTATGTATATATGTATGTATGTATGCATGTATGTATATATACATATATATAATTCACGGTGGCCCAAGGGTAACCGAACCCTAATTATTGTTAAAAGTTACAAATAATTGGAACAGAATTTTTTATTACACAAGGTTACAGCAAATATTCAATAAATTCGATAGGGCTCGATTATACACATACATAC
>NW_026431634.1:284-533 GCF_001194135.2 Octopus bimaculoides
TACACAAGGTTACAGCAAATATTCAATAAATTCGATAGGGCTCGATTATACACATACATACATACATACATACATACATACATACATACATACGTACGTACGTACGTGGGTGCGTACATACGTACGTACATATGTATGTATGTATGTATGCATGTATACAGGTGAACATGCAGTTTGCCGCCGCAAAGAAAAGTGAAAGTAAATTGTCGCGAAAAATTGCTGAAAAATTAACGTGAATTACGATAGAAG
>NW_026431635.1:0-242 GCF_001194135.2 Octopus bimaculoides
TACACACACACACACACACATACATCCACACACACACATATATATATATAAATATAAAAATATGTTTAAAAAACACCTCATTAAAATATATTATAAAATTATATATACATAAAAAAAATTTTTTTAATTAAAAAATCTATACATATACAAACCACCATACACACACACATATGCATACACACATATATACATATATACACACATAAACATACATATATGTACATATACATACATATACATAT
>NW_026431637.1:0-592 GCF_001194135.2 Octopus bimaculoides
ACACACACACACACACTTGCACAGATGTATGTTTGTGTGTGTGCTTGTGTATAAAATCATTTATTATGGCTTGCAAGATTGAAATACTAGTGGTGGTGGTGGTAGCAACAGCAGCGGTGATGGTGGTGAAGTTAATTCTTACTCAATGTAACGCACGAAGTACTTGAAGGGATGAAAAGAGAGGAAATATTTTCTGTTGAGGGATGTTTTCCTTTCATAAATGAGGTGGGAGGGGAGTCTGGTACTTATTCTATTGGTCACTTTTACCAAATCACTAAGTTATGAAATGTAAACAAACCAACACCAGTTGTCAAGGAGACAAATACACACACACACACACACACACACACACACACACACACATATGATGGGCTTCAACACAGTTTCCCTCCAACAAATTCACTCACAAAGCATTGGTCAACCAGGGACTATAGTAGAAGACACTTGTTCAAGATGCTGCACTGTGGGACTGAACCAGAAACAACATTGTTGCAAAACAAGCTTCTTAACTACACAGCCATGCTTGTTTAGCATACATAAATACATACATACATATATATGAGCATTGTTTGTGTGTGTGTGTGTGTGTGTG
>NW_026431638.1:0-437 GCF_001194135.2 Octopus bimaculoides
GAGAGAGAGAGAGAGAGAGAGAGAGAGAGAGGGTAGATAGAGAGAGAGAGAGGTAGATAAAGAGAGAGAGAGAGAGAGAAGAGTGTTGGGGGTAACATACAAGAGGTAGAAATAGGTTTCGAGTAATAGCATTAGTGATGGTGGATAAGTTCCCAGAATTGTTGAGGTGGTGGAAAGAGGGTGGTAGTGGTGTGTGTATACATATATATATTAGAGAGAGAGGAGGGAGAGATGAGAGTGGTAGGATGTGAGAAGGCTACAATACAAAGATGACTGGAGGCTGGCTGGAGGATGAAGGAAAAATTAAGGAGGGTGAAAGCGAGAGGAATTGATGGAAGATGTAAGAGCGAAGAGCAGCAGATATGGGTGGTGGTATTGATGTAGTGATGGAAGAGGAGTGATATATATATATATATATATATATATATATATATATA
>NW_026431639.1:0-614 GCF_001194135.2 Octopus bimaculoides
AATACGAAAACAACTTGAAATACGAAGACAAATTTGAGTATGCAAGCAACGAGAGAAACAGATGGAAAACAAGACAAGTAACATAAAGAACGACCCTTCATCAGATGTCGGCTGTCCATCTACTCCTTATTTCGTTGTTTGCATACCCAAATTTGTACCCATATATGCATATATATATATATATATATATATATATATATATATATATATATATGTATGCATGTACATATACGTATGTATATATGCATATATATAGAGAGAGAGTGTACATATATTATCTATATCACATGTAATATATATATAACATATATATCCTATTTATATGATATATAAAATATCTATATTATATGTACTATCCATATTATATATATAGATATATACCATCCGTATTATATGTATACATACCATCTATATTATATATATATATATATATATACACACTATGTATATTATATATATATATGTATATATATATATATATATATATATAAAACATCAATATTATATATTTATATATGTATATACCATTTATATTGTATATACATACCATCTATATTATATACATATATATATATCATCTAACATTATATATATATATGTACCAGCTATATCAT
>NW_026431640.1:0-217 GCF_001194135.2 Octopus bimaculoides
AGATAGATAGATAGATAGATAGATAGATAGATCGTCTTTAGTTTTTCTGTAAACTTCAAAAGGTTGCAAGACGCAACGAAAATTTTAGAAAGATAAAGGAAATAAGTGGAAATTTTACCGGTGCGTGTGTCAAAATTATAAGGCACTAAAAAAGAATGACTCTCCCAGGACATAACAGAATATGCTTCAACACACGAACTCACATAAAGAATCTTGC
>NW_026431641.1:0-438 GCF_001194135.2 Octopus bimaculoides
ATATATATATATATATGCAAAGTGCTAAAAATGAAAATAAAAATATATATAATCATCCAACATTGTGACTACTTTGTTATTCACAATACATATATACATATACACACACACACACACACATATATATATATACATATACACACACCTATACATATATATATCATCATCATCGTCTTTTAACGTCTGTTGTCCATGCTGGCAGGGGTTGGATGGTTTGACCAGGGCTGGTAAGCTGAGGGGCTACACCAGATTCCAGTCAGATTTGGCATAGTTTCTACAGCTGCATCCCCTTCCTAATGCCAACCAACCCAAGAGTGTAATGGGTGCTTTTACATGCCACCAGCAGAGGTGCCAGTTGCGTGACACCAATAATACTATTATGGATCACCACTTCTCAGAGATAAAAATGAGTTTGCATGGGACCAAAACCCCTACCTA
>NW_026431642.1:0-227 GCF_001194135.2 Octopus bimaculoides
TCTATCTATCTATCTATCTATCTATCTATCTAAATATATATATACATATACACACGCATAACTACATAGATACATGTAGACATACATACGTCTTATATAGATAAAAGAATGAGAAAGAGACAAAAAGAAGGAAGGAGAAAAGAAAGAAAGAACGAAGACAAGAAAGAAAAAAGAAAGAAAAGAAAGAAAGAAAGAAAAAAAGAAAGAAAGAAAGAAAGAAAGAAAGA
>NW_026431643.1:0-227 GCF_001194135.2 Octopus bimaculoides
TCTGATAGAATTCTGGCAAAACTGTGTACCAACAGATCGTCAGCAATTGCATCATCACAAATTGCCGTCCTAGCTCCTGCGAAAAGGATTACCCTGCTATGTATAATCAGGGCAGCGCAAAAAGTTATTTTGCACAAGTATTTCTATAGCCAATTGGACGGATGAAATTTACGTACACTTAATAATTTTACACAAAACAGCCTTCAGACTTTCCCTATTAATTTCAT
>NW_026431644.1:0-222 GCF_001194135.2 Octopus bimaculoides
TGCCCTCGAATTCTCCTGCACTATTTCTAACACTTCCGTCGCATTTCTCGGCATTTCTGTCAGTATACACCATTCAGCTCTCACTACCCCCATCCACTACAAACACATCGACTCACACTCCTACCTTAACTTATACTCCTCCCACCCTACCCACACCAAGCTCTCTATCCTTTACTCCCAATTCCTCCGTCTGTGCAGGCTCTGCAGTGACAACCATGACTT
>NW_026431645.1:0-217 GCF_001194135.2 Octopus bimaculoides
AACAAATCAACCCCAGGACTTATTCTTTGTAAGCCTAGTACTTATTCGATAGGTCTCTGTTGCTGAACCGCTAAGTTATGGGGACATAAGCACACCAACATCAGTTGTCAAGCGATGATGGGAGTCAAACACAGACACACAAATACATACATACATGCATATATACAACGGACTTCTTTCAGTTTCTGCCTACCAAATCCACTCACAAGGCTTTGGT
>NW_026431646.1:0-597 GCF_001194135.2 Octopus bimaculoides
TATATGTGTAAGTTTTACATTAAGCCTATCCGCTTTCTCTCCTTTTTATACATCCACACACACACACACACACATATGTCAAATGTATATTTTGATCTCTGTTTTTCTCTCCCTCATGTATGTACACATTTTTCACTCTGCAACTTCTTGTCTTTTTTTTACTTAATTTTCTCCTCACAAATCTCTTTCTTTTCTCATACATACATATATATATATAGATATAGGGCAGGGAATTGTTAATTAATTAATAAATTAATAATTAACAATTTTGCCAAGTAGTTCAGCATGCAAAAAAAACCTTCATCGGTAAAACATTTATAATTATAACCGTATAGGAATCAGCAGAAAATTGCTTCACGAACATACTGAAAATTTAGAAATAGCAGTTAAAACTACTAATTCTAACTACAATTAAGACTCCAACGAATAGCAATTAAGGGCATTACTATACATAGATGCCTCACGCTAGGAGGGACTTTTAAAGTCAAAACTACCATAATAAGCATATTTTACCGAATGCGAGGGAATGTAACTCTCTAAGCAAGCTTCTTAAAATCAGACTCAACTGTATATCATATGATTTCGTAATTAGTGCAC
>NW_026431647.1:0-211 GCF_001194135.2 Octopus bimaculoides
ACATACCCACACAGACATACACACACACATACACACACAGAGAAATATATACACACATGCACACACACACACACACACACATAGAAATATACACACACACATACACAGAAAAATATACATACACAGACGTGCACATATACCCCAAGCACACACAGAAATATACACACACAGAAATATACACACACATACACACACACAAATATACACACAC
>NW_026431648.1:0-863 GCF_001194135.2 Octopus bimaculoides
AGTCTGTTCTAACAGAACACCCACGTTTAAATGGAGACAAATATTATCTCTCAGTATTAATACAGACTGTCACTAATATATAGTTTTTAGCAAGCTAACTGGCTAATAACAACACCAGTGCCACTTCAGGCATTGTTTTACAATATGTTGCTGATGCTACAGTGAGTGGCGCTACTATCTCTAGTGGTTGAGGTCTAGCGGTCGAGCATCTATCATTGACGAAACCAAGGAAGGTTGAAATCACGTGAACTGGCGGTCTCGGTGCTGGAGGTGGCCGGGATTTATCTCTTCTGTGAGCGATATAAAAATGCGTACGTTACACCACCACCCGCGCTGCCGGAGCCTCGTGGAGCTTCAGGTGTTTTCGCTCAACAAACATTCACAAAGCTCGGTCTGGGAATCGAGACCGCGATCCCACGACCACGACCATTTCTATTATATATATATATATATAATACAAATAATATGTGAGTATATGCATATATACATACATGTACAAACCTACATCTACATGTATATATAGATGCATATCTAGGTACAGAACGTTACAAAAAAACGAAGACAAAATGAAAAACAGAACATAAACAGAGCACAGAAAACACTAACTTATTTTATATATTTAGCGTTTTTGGTCAAATTTTCTGACTGTCAAGTGTAGTTATTATTGCAGTATTTAGCTATGTTCTGAGTTCAAACCCACACTGTGGTTAACCTTGTCTTTACCCTTCCAGGGTAGAAAGTAAAGTAAATTACCAGTCAAGAACTAGAGCAGATTTTAGGTAACTAACTACCTCTAAATTTCCAGTTTTCGATCTATCTAAGAAACCATTGTTACCAAAACTGATCCCCCCCCCCATCTATAT
>NW_026431649.1:0-1262 GCF_001194135.2 Octopus bimaculoides
TATATGTATGTATATATGTATATATATGTGTGTGTGTATATATATATGTAAGTATATATGCATATATGTGTGTATATATGCATGCATATATATATATATATATATATATATATATATATATATATATATGTGTGTGTGTGTGTGTGTGTGTGTGTATATATATATTTATATACAAGAGTTGGACAAAATAATGGAAACACCTAGCATTATAATTTTGAAATCTCTATAAAACCGGCAAAATCTTGTTTATTTTTATGTTTGTTGATTAATTATTAGTGTTACTTATTTGTTTTGCTAAATTTGCTGTTTCTTTTCAGATATCATCAGGAAAAGGTAATTAAAATTCGTTAAAATGACAGATCTGTCGAACTTTCAAAATCGTCAACTTGTTGGTGCTCGTATGGCAGGCGCAACCGTAAGAAAAACAGGCAAAATGATTGGTGTATCAAGAAGTACTGTCTCGAAAGTAATGACAGCCTTTGAGAAAGAGGGAGAAACCTCCTCGTCAAACAAAACCCTGGAAGAAAACCAAATATTTCAGATAGGGACCATCAGACACTTAAACAAATTGTTGGAAAGGATCACAAAAGTACAGCTCCCATAATTACTGCAGAGCTTAATGACCACCTCGAGAACCAAATTTCCACAAAAACTGCTTGCCGGGAGCTGCACAAAGCCGGATTTCATGAGAGGACTGCAATCACAAAACCACTACTTCCAAAAACAAATGTTGCAAAGCATTTAGAGTGGAGTAAAAACCTACAGAATTGGTCCCTAGGGTGGTGGAAGAATTTTATTTTCTCGGACGAGTCATCCTTTACTTTATTTCCAACCACTGGCTGAGTATACGTGTGGAGACAGCCAAAAGAAGAATTTGACCCAGACTGCGTTCTTCCAACTCTTAAACATGGAGGAGGATCTGTGATGATCTGGGGAGCTATATCTTGGAAATCTGCTGGCCCAATGGTTTCCCTTCATGGCAGAATTAGTAGTCAAGAGTATTTAAGTATTTTGTGTGAACAAATTCATCCTATTGTTGCAGAACTGTTGCCAGAAGTAAACGCAATATTTCAGGATGATAATGCACCAATTTACACAACTAAAGTTGTTACTGAATAGCACGAGAAACGTTCTAGTGAAGTTCAACATCTTATCTAGCTACCACATGCCCCAGATCTCGATATTATTGGACGTTGATGGTGCATTTTAGAAAGCAAGTAAGGAGTCAATATCCTCCACTGTCATCACTGCTATATATATAT
>NW_026431650.1:0-412 GCF_001194135.2 Octopus bimaculoides
ATATATATGAGGAGAGAGAGAGAGAAAGAGAGATTGACAGATAGATAGATAGACACAGATAAATATATAAATATATATATATATGTATATATACATAGAGATGTATGCAGGGTGGAGGATGGAAAGAGAGATAGAGAGAAAGAAGGAGTATTAGGTAAACATTTGTTCTTAACTAAAGATTAGCGGTAACACGTTAAATGAAAGGTTAAAATTAGATGCTACGTGTACAAGTATACAGCCATGAGTGTTAAGATGAGAAACTCAGTTACGAGTGAAATCACTCTGCGAGATACATAGGGTGAGTAACTAGTAACATGGTACAAGGTTGACCTATTACACAAGTAGATCTTGGAGCAGGGAAACTGTCCAGAGGCTGTCAAATGTATGCATGTATATATATACATATATATAT
>NW_026431651.1:0-313 GCF_001194135.2 Octopus bimaculoides
GGGATCTCCTAATGACAATGTAAACTTCGTATAATCAAGTATTCTTAGCCTGAAGTGTAGTTTGCGGTCTACCCCTCGTTTGGATAATTACTACTTCCGTGGTTCCGCTAGCTATAAAACATGCAGCCTGGATTTTATCTACTCCATTACCTAATTTTGGGATGTTTATTCGCATATAAAATAACCCCAGTTCCTGACAGTGAGCTGTAAAATTAACTTTTTTCAGCTTATCATAATTCGAGGCGGGAAAATTCACAATCTTCTGCGACAATAAACCATTATTGCTCTTGAAAGTTGTCTTTTATATATTCTA
>NW_026431652.1:0-535 GCF_001194135.2 Octopus bimaculoides
ATGACAATATTGATAATGGCGACAATGATAAAGACAAGGACAACAATAAAGATGGTGAAAAAGACAATGAAAATGATGACGACAATGATGATGATGACAACGACGATAATGATGTTGATGATGATGGCAAGTTGTGATGATGATGGCAAGTTGTGATGATGATGATGATGATGGTGGTGGTGGTGACAACAATGACAATAGTGATAATGATGATGACAAAAGTGATGACACTGAAGACAAGGACAACAAAGATGGTGAAAAAGACAATGAAAATGATGACGACAATGATGATGATGATGATGACAACAACGATAACGATGCTGATGATGATGGCAAGTTGTGATGATGATGATGATGGTGGTGGTGACAACAATGACAATAGTGATAATGATGATGACAAAAGCGATGACACTGAAGACAAGGACAACAACAAAGATGGTGAAAAAGACAATGGAAATGATGATGATGATGATGATGACACTGATGATGATAGTAGTGGTGATGATGATGATGATGACGTTAACAATGATGGTGG